>NC_083475.1:261078-286078 GCF_030014155.1 Tachysurus vachellii
AATCATGTCATGTTTGTACACACTTTGCTTTGTTCTACTGAGTGTTTGATATCTTTTATCTTCTTCAGTCGGTCCTGAACTCTCTCATGTTTCTGGCATATGTTGGCCACCAGGTTCTCCACAGGGTTTATTAGTTTGTGTTTCTTAAGTTTTGGAATATGATAATGTGGCTCTAAATGAATTTTACATAAACTCAGTCCACAATCCAGACAGGATTTTAGGGCCTTCAGCTTCTCTCCACTGCAGGCATCACAAAGAACCTCAGGTTTGTCAGAACCACTTTTCTTCTTGAATCGATCTGCAACCTCTCTCAGTGTTGTATTAATCTTCAGTTCAGGTCTCTTGGTGAATTTCTTGTTACATAATGGACAGCGACAGTGTTGATTCATGTCCCAGCACAGTGTAAGGCAGCTCTTACAGAGGTTGTGTCCACATGGAGTGGTGACTGGATCAGTGAGCACATCCACACAGATCGGACACAGCAGAAGATCTCTAGACAGGAGACTGCTGGAGTCATGAGAAACTAGAAAAGAAAATGTTACACATTGTTGATAAATGGTGTGAATAGATTAAACTGCATCTGTAGTTTAGGTGTGAAAATCACAGACCAGAATGTCTACAAGTTTTCCTAAACTGTGTAAAGGCACTTGTTGGGGTGTCAGTTACTGTTAGTGTAAAAATGTTATTTTTGTAGAATAGATTTATGAATATTTCAGTGAAAAATGGTTGCCATCTGACATCACTGACTGAACATCAGCTCTGTTTGGATGATGAGAGGATGCAGAGTTTATTTAAACAGCATTGTCCTGCTAGTTGTGTGTGGGTGGTTGGGTGGGTGCTGGTGTGGTTAGTTGTGTGAGAGAATGAGCTGTTTTTGAGAGGCGCTTTAAATCTCTCCCAGAGGTTTGTATTTACTGTTTAGTGATTGTACTTTGATTGAGTTTGTTTGATATTTTGTTATTCTTTCTGTTGTTGGAATTGACATCTCTGTAACAGGAAGTTTTTCTTTTGGTTGTAAGTTAATATTTGTTACACTTTTTCATTCTTTATTTGTTGAGTTCTATTGTTAATTTGGAAAGGGGTTAGTAGGGAAGGGATGCCATTTCTTTTGGATCTTGTTTTCTCCTGTTTATGTTAGTAATGGAGTTAGTGTATTGTGTATTGTGTTGTAATCTTTGTTTTTTATTTTCTTTTGTAGCTTATTTAGTTTCTCCCTAAATGAGTTAGATGGGTTCTGCTTATTGTTTTGTCCTGATCCCCCTCTTGAAGTCTTCAAACCCTCCTGCACTTCATGTTTGGGAATGAATGAGCTTTGTTCATTTTGACTTGGATGTATAGTGACATTCTTTTTTGTGACAGGATTGGGGTTGAGTTGTTGATCCTCACAGTTGACACACACCACCTTTTATTCTGTTACTCATCCCTCCACCCCAGACTCCTTTTGTTCCCTGGGAACGTAATGAAGTGTCACTGCTGAGCTCCAACAATAACACATTTTTACTCAACAAAGTGACACATTTTTCAGCCTGTAATTTCATGTTAATGTTCATTTACAGATTCCTAGATTATTAATCTTTTATAAGTCTTAGACTTTTGGACATCAATGTGTATTTAAAATGTTGTGTTCTACATTGTTTGGTGTTACATTATACATTTTGAAGTTATTTAGTGTTGCAAGGTTTTGTTAAATGAAGTTTGTAATAATCATTATCAATATTCAAGATGAATATTACATATAACACATTATTGTGATGTAATATTTTACTATGAAAGCTGTCTGACCTTCTGTGCACGTGACTAGAAGTTATTTGTGACTAGAAATTGTTATTACCAGAGAGAATTTGTGTACAATATTATAGGGTTCAGGAGCTGGAGACGTGATGGTGAGACTCAGGCTCATAAACAACTTAGGCAGACCTTGGTAAGATCCTGATCAGTAGATGATCGAGCGTTGTGCATCTAGCCAATGATTGCTGATGTTTTCCTTTCTTCTGTTTTCTGCCTATAAATCATTCCTATATAACCTCAGTGTAATAAATGTTCTAGGCCCTTCCTCTCTCATGATACACGAGGAGCGCTGGGTCCTGCTGTGCAGCAGCACAAATACATTGTGAACCTTTTTACTCTTGCTCGTTCTGAACAGTGTGCTATTTTTATTTTCTCAAAAACTTCCACAACAATAATCAGTCACAGATTTTGCTAAATATATTATTTGGTAACTATTTTACATCTTTCTTTAACAGTTTCTATGTATTTGTTATTATTTGTATATTTTGTATATTTAGCTCAGTTACATAGAGACAGTTTTCAGGGAGTTTCTCATGATGCTTATTTTCAAGGATTTGTTTTTTTAATCATTTAAATTTGAATCAATCACCCTGATTACCAACTCACCATAATTATATTCCCCGCTTCATATTTACAAGTACTGCATTATAAGAACTGTCAGTCATCACATTATCTGTGTATGTTACACACACTACTGCTGCTGCATATTGTTATTAGCACTACCATGCACTTCTCCCACTTTATGTACATAACTGACCAGTCATATATTCTGTATTATATTTAATACTCATACTGTCTATATTGTATCACATTGTCTGCATTTTCTTGTACAGTCTGTATTGTCCTGTCTTGTGTAGTATAATGTTATATATGTCTGTACTTTTGAGTGTCACAAACAGCTGGAACCAAGTTCCCTGTGAGTGTCAACACCCTTGGCCAATAAACCTGATTCTGATTCTGATTCATTTTTCTGCCTTTCAGTGTCAGTGAAATAAATTAAAATCCACATATTAAAATAGCAAACAAACATTTCAATTTTATATATCTATGCAAATAAATACAAACTATAAAGAAATAAATAAAACAATAATAAATAATATAATAGTAATGAGATCTTATTTATTTCTTACATTTCATTAAATATTCTTTATTGAATTACATATTGAATTTATAACTAATAAAGTAATATAAATCCTCCATAGTTACAGGATCAGTGTAAATAAATGTCTTTCTAAGATGTTTGTGTATTATAACACAACTCTTATTCTTGTTACATAAGGCAGTTAAGACAATTAAGCCATTCACTGAGATCATTTTTATAACAATATAGATTATAATAGTGACAGTATTTCATTAAAACATACAGAAAACTAATCATGCATAAACCGTATAACTTACATAATTCTGGTTCTTCCATGTTTCCCCTTTTTCTGCTTCCTGTTTGTGATGAAGATTCAGCCATTTACTTCCTCCTGTGTTTTTAACCTTTACAGTAAATCACATCATTCACTCCACACATGTAACAGTATGAGGTTTTACTGATTAGTCTGTTTAACTCACTTATGTCTGTCTGCAGAGTTAAACCTAATGAATGACACTAAAACATTTAGTCTGTGATTTAAAACACACGTAAACATTCTCATCATCATGAGATTGTAATAAACACAGAATTTCACTGATCTTTCTCTCAGCTTTCAGCTCAATAACTGTATCATTCACAGTTTCTCACATCCAGATAAGTTTGTAAGTGTAAGTTTGTGTTCGAGTTTCACCCAGAGCTTACCACAGTCTGTACTGTCCTGTCCTGTGTAGTATAATGTTATGTTAAAGTTTGTGTGTGTCAACACCCTTGGCCAATAAACCTGATTCTGATTCTGATTCTGATTCATTTTTCTGCCTTTCAGTGTCAGTGAAATAAATTAATATACAAGTATTAAAATAGCAAACAAAACATTTCATTTTTATATATCTGTGTAAATAAATACAAATTATAAAGTGTAGCTGACCCCATCCTAATGACGACCAAAACTTTACTGATGGTCTTAATGAAGTTTTATTGAGCTTTGATACTGTAACTCCAACAGATCACAGTAAGAGCTTACGTACTGTATGCCCTTTAGGGGGGTGTTAACAAAAATATAAAACTTTAGAGCTGAGAACCGTAGTGCTGTGATGCTTTTCACAACCGTGATCCGTGACTGCAATGGATGCTGCCGCTTTTCAAATAAGAGTCCTGCATTTATATCAAAATTGAACAACATCCAAAAACTCAAAATATGCCAAAATGTTATTTAAACAAATGAAATTTATAATAAAGGAAATATTCAAATACGTCTGATACACTCCCACCAAATTATAAATGTCTCTTAAACATGAATAATTTCCATTTATGTTTCTTTAACCTTTGTGTGTTTGAAGAAATATAAAGTCCACATGTAAATCAGTTCATTCTGATTCTAATAGCAAAACCAACTTTTGACAAACTTTTGCCTTTCTACCATTGATATCTTATTTATCCGTTCTTTCTTGGACAATTTCCTGTCACCAAGTATTAATTCAATCCAATCTGTGAATATGTGGCCAACTTTACTTAAGACGCCGAGGCGCTTTTTTCCTTCTCGATAGGTGAGTAACGTTGGTTTTGCTTTGTTACACAGAACTAATATATGCCTTTGTCCTTTGAATGATTATGCTTGTGTGTCATTTTTGCTTGTTTGTTTATCTGCAATCATATTGTTCTTCCCTTCAGCTATGATAAAGACACGTTTCTTTCCGTTAGTTGTCTGGGTTACGTATGTATGCGTGGGCGGAGCTATCGATACAGGGGTGGGACCCATTTGGGTTAGGGGCGTGTTTGTTTTGGTGATTTCAAATGTCAACGTTGGCTTTCAAAAATCGGGAGACCCTTGGCCTGTTTCAGAAAGCAGGTTAAGTGAAAACTCTGAGTATGTTAACCCTGAAAGAGGGAAACTCTGGCTTTTCCGTTTCAGAAAGGGAGGTATGTTAAAGCCGAGAAAGCAGGTTAAGTCAAGTCCGTTTCTGAAAAAGAGGTAACTTATTCTCAGAGTCAGTTACCATAGTAACTTACTCTGTGAACCTAACCTGGGTCCTATTGCACAAAACTAGGATAAGGGATTAAGCCCGGCATATCTTGGTCATCCCGGCTCAATTTATCTGTGATCCGGTTGCACTAAAGCTGGATTAGGGGGCAGTAGGATGTTATGGTATAAATTACCATGGAGATTTATTCTGTGGAGCTAGCCTGCTCCAGACCAGGCTAAGTTCTAGGATCTATTTAATAATCTCATCCCTTATGTCAGTCAGCAGTCACCACAAACGGAAACCAATAGTTATTCCACTGCCCACTATACATTGTTATCACATATAACTAGACCCACTGTCATTGTTTAAACATTTGTGATCATTAATTTCAATCATTTTGGATAAATGATGATTTTTAGATGATGTTGCTATCATTAGATAATTTACAGTTTCCCATAGACCATAAGGCTATATATAAAATGCTAGAATATTAGGGCCACAGAGGAAAAAAAAGAATATTCACAGACTTTGAGAATGAAGTCTTTTAATAATATTATAACCCGTCGTTTTAGAGGAGTACAGTTGTTAAAATGACAGCTGTGGGGCATTTCGTGGAATTGTTCTTCAGTATGGTTTCACAAACAAGGACATACTTAATCTTTTGGCACATCAGCATCACATTGTCATAAGTATCAGGACTGTAAAAAGAATATGCATCTTTTCTGCAGAAAGAACCAGCCTCATAAATTTATGACTTTTTCCTTCTTCCTCAGTGTGGCCCTAATACTCTGTCGTATAAAATACACATTCCATATACAGTAAATATAAAAACACAAAGTGTAACATTATGTTCCTTTATTGAATAAATATAAAACAAAGCAGGTAAACCATCACCTCCTTTCGAAACTGAAGTCACAACTGTTAAAAGACTCTACAACTGTGGTCACAACCTTTTTATCGCAGCGGACCGGTCAACGTTTGATCATTTTACCGCAGCCCACTGAGGGGGGGACGTTGATTGTTTATATTTTAGATTGTTTTGATTTAATAATGTTAATTTAATTGTATTTAAACATGCCATCAAAATAAAATACAGTTGCACCAAAAAATGAATATAAAGTGATAAAACATTTTAACTCATTAGAACGCTAAATCAATGAGAACCCTGAGCTTGTTTCTTTGCAACGAGACGGTTCCATCTGGGGGTAATACAGTAGGAGACAATGACACCCAAAGTGTGTTGCTTATGTCCAGTTTATTCCGTTGTTTTGTTTTGGTTGCTGTCAGTGCAGAAAACCCCGCTTCACACAGATAGGATGTCGGAAATGGCAATAGGGATTTAAGTGATTTAAGTTCCTTTCCCAAGGAAACTTTCTAACGACATCAGTTTTGTACTCATTTTTGCTAATTTGTGGGTTAAATTTGAGCAAACACAATATACACGTACAGTACACTAAGCACTGTTAAACATGAGAAAGTACCGGTGAACAGAGAGAAGAGCGATACACACCTTCTCTCCACCAAAGCTACAACGCCACTGCCACTTGCAGCCGCTCAGCTCCAGAAGTCACCTAAAACACTGATATCACGATATTTTGCGCATGCGCGGTATTGGTGCGGCTTTAAGTGACGTCTCTCAGCTCCCGGTTAACATCTCGTCTATGGAAAGTCACAGAAACCGAGAGAAATACGCCACAGTAAATAAAATGGAAATAATTTCATGTTTCTTGGGCGGCCCGGTACCATTTGATCCACAGACCGGTACCTGTCCACGGCCCGGGGGTTGGGGACCACTGCTCTACAAGATGGAAAGCACAGAATCAAAGCATATTATACAACAAAAGGATAAATACACATTCAGAGGTCTGTATATAACACACCCCGCATGTCTGCACACTGAAATAAATGCAGGACAAATCCATACACATCAACTGAACAGACAAATGAATGGATGCAGTAGCCTCCCTGCAAGCTTGTATTACACACAGTATACAGCACAACCATCATAAGAGGCCAAATAAATGACAAAAAAAAATGGGGGCCCTCTCCTTCCTCAGGCAGGCCACATTGTGGAGGACAGCACAAGCCACAGTAATGTCACATGTTTGCTGGCACTGATTGGTGTAGCAGCAGCAGCGTGTAGCAGCAGCAGCGGATTTGGAGCTCTCACATCTTCCAAGCTTCGAGCTCGTAGCCATCCTTGAATTTTTTGTTTTTGTGTTATGCCATACTGAACCGGGGGCCACTGAACCTGCATTAACGATGACAGTGGGGGCTCGCCGAAAGCCTTAGCCACCGGGTAGGCACGTATGGTTGTGTTGCGGTTAGATTGTAGCGTCTATGGTCATAATACGTGGTGTTTGAATTGTTTGCGCGTTGCATTTGTTTGCTTGGCTGAGTATTTTTATTCAATTCCGATTTATCTTGAGTTTATACTTTAACTCCTTACCTTTTAATATCTTTATTTATTTATTTTCCCAGCGCCCGCTGCTAGCTGGTTAGCATCACTAGCCTGTTAGCCCGGTTCCGCTAGTATACATTACACTCTGATTCCCAACCTTTTACAAAGGTTGAACACATCGGCAATACATCTTAAACCTAGAATAATCGCTCGATATACGTTTTGATATCACTACATCCTATTTATTTATTTGTTTTCCCTCCGCCCGCTTCTATCCGGCTAGCATAACTAGCCTTTTAGCCCGGCTACCGCTAGTACACCTTTTTCACACCAATTATCTCTGTTGTACTTGCTCTATAACATCATCACTTGGTGGAACTGGAGCTGGAGGCCGTGGAGAAGCAGATCTGCGACCTACAGGTGAAGCAGGCCGAGCTGCGGGAGCGGAAAGCCGCGCTGGAAGGTCAGTCGGTCACTCACCTATCTCAGGTAAACTCTCGCCATGTAATTACCTCCACCTCTACTCCGTGTGTTTCTCTGTCCAGGCCCAACGCACCCAGGAAGTGGCCTGGCCAGGCGCTGTTCACTCCGGCGCCAGGGCACCACGGATCCTGGGTGCAGCAGCAGAGGACGCGCGCCGGGCCCCGGTCGAGGACCTCTCCCCCCTCCACCACCGCCGGTCTTCGAGATCCTCACCCAGAACCGCTTCATCGGTGAGGATCATCGTGTCCGGACCACTTCCAACGTACCAGCGAGGAATTGAAATGTTCAGTAGACTTTTCGCTTTAAATGAATGGCTTCAGACAGGGTGTCATGTCACAAGTATTTATATTGTATTTTCACCACATAACTATTCATTTTTTATATCTTTGGCCTGCGTTACTGAAATGTAGCTAATATACAGTTTGATTTAGCAGTTTTGCCAAGTTTTCTTATGGGTTTGGGAAAAGTTAAACGTGAGCTTAGCTAGTTAATACTGGCTAACAAGCACACCGTCGGTACAGCATATGAAGTTGGTCTGTAGTTCATGACACTTAAAAAGCTATTTAACGTAAGGTCTGAAAATAAGACTGACATCTTACCTTACGTTTTCTTGTGCAGAACACTCTCTTTCCATGCGAGCGAAAAAAAAATAATGGCGGTCAAAAGATTCTTTCGAAGCGAGCTGGCACTATGTCATGAGGTCATGTGACTTGTCAATCCTCTGCTCTGAAGTAGAAATGTCCTCTGAGTGAACGGAATCAGTGAAAGTTTTACCAGGAGTGGTGCTGGTTACTTTTAAGCAAACTAAAAAAAAACAGGTTCAAATGGAAAATCCAAAAATTTGGATCAATTCAGTGTAGAAACAAACTTTAAAAGAATGACAAAGCTGTTTCACTTTTTTAAGTGTACTCTAACCTGCTGTGACACGCTGCTCTGACCAAAAAGATATTACACCTGAAGTCATTTATACTGACGTACGTGTCCCTCAGTGACACTTGTTTTCGGATTGTGTAGAAAACCTTCCATACTATTATTACCTAACTGGGTTAGTATTGAAAACACAAGATCAGCTATCAGAGTTGGTCTTACCTTGAACGCAGGTGTTCTTCCAAGTCCCTTGGTACTCTTCAAGTTCTTCTACCTAATCTATTGTTTGTATCTTTAGATGAAGGAGTCAGACTGAAGGAGTCAGACTTAGACCTTCTTGTCTTTTCAGGATCCTCACAATGGGAGGTCTTGTTTTTATTAAAAGCAGTGTAATACAGATAAATGTGTGTAATATATGTAAAGTAAAATAACAAACCAAGAAACAGTCTCCAAGTGTCAAAAAATAAAAACAAACCCAAAAGTTATTGGTCACATACACGTACATACAGGGTATGACATGCAGTGACATGCTTTCTGCAACTGTCCGGTATATAAGCATAAAAAAGGAATACAATTTAGGATAAAAAATAAACCAAAACCAAAAGGAGATAGATAAATAAAAAAGTATCAACTTTATAAAAAACTATATAAAATATGAAAATATAAGTGAAAAATAATGTATATACATAAATATACATATATAAATACAGTATAATTAGTTCTTCAAGTTTTTTGCCGCTGCTGATTGTGTGTTTTTATGCCGACTGTGTGTTTTTTATACTGCTGACACAAAACCTTGTGATTTCACATCAAGCTTTCAATGTTACTCTCTACCTTGGCATTTAAAACATGCTACTGAACATTACATAATTTCTTGAGCATACAAACGATTACATAAGTTTGTATAAAAGGTAAAGAAAACTTATTGTTCTATAAAATGAAATAGAAAACTTAGAACAATTCAATAATCTTCTTTCAGCAAGATGATGGGTCTTTATCCAACTGTCTAGGTACAGTGTTTGTTCCTCCTGTTGTTGAATCAGCTTCCTTCTGGATCTCTTCTTCACAGTTTTAATCAGATACATTCAGTTTCTTTATTTCATACAACAGTGTCCCCATTTCCTTTAGTTTATTTTCCATACCTTCCTTCTTCCTTGCTTTGTGTCTTTTTGTCTTTTATTTGGTTTTTCTCGTTTTGCTGCATTAATTTCACTTTGTTTCTTTATTGTATTGAATGAGATTGTCACATAAGGATAACCAGATGCATGTTGTATGGCAGTTTTTTAGTAGTAGTAGCCTTTATTGTCACTGGTCACAGGTACCAGCAAAATTAGCCATCAGCCTGTCCATACATACAATACATACAATATGACCAAGTGTCCATAGTTACCAATATATTACAGGTATAAACAATATAAATAATAACAGGTCTTCCGTAATTTGCAGGGCCCTACACAACTTGAGTAGTGAGCGTATAGGGCCGATCGGCTCTGCGTCCAGGGTGTATCCTGCCTTAATGCCCGATGACACCTGAGATGGCACAGGGTTCCCATGACCCGAGAAGTTTGGATAAGCGGTAGAGAATGAATGAATGATTCGGCTGGGTAAAAAAAATTAAATGATAACATTTTGTTACACTTAATGTTCAAGAATACTGCAAACATTAATAGAGAACACTGAAATTTATTCAAGACATTTTTCACACTCACTTCATCTATCCACTGTATTTTTGTCCATCTGCCATCTATCAGACTATCAGACTTTGTTCTGCCTGCACACACACAGACACATCCACCAATGTTTATACTGTTAGTTTTGGATTAGTGGTTTAGTATAATTTGGTTCATGTGATGTCAGACTCGGAGGATACAAGGCTAATGGGTGTTTAACGATTGGTGATGGATTATCCTGTGACTTTTCTCCCCAGAAATATTTTAAGAAGACACCCTGTACTCTGATTTTAGTCTGCTGGAAAGAAGACTGCTGGGAAGCTACTGGGATTTCTGGGAAGAGCTTTCATCTCAGTTCATTTACACTCGGTAAGGCTTTCTTTAAAAAAAATGAATAATTTCATAAATTTTGTATAAAAGTGTGTATATACTGAAAAAAGTGTACATTCTGTATAGTACTTTACCAGACTCAAAGTTTGCTCAATGTAATTTAGGAATAATGTGAAGAAAAAAATGTCAAAAAATAACAAATACATATAAAACATAGAATACAATAAAGCAAACATTAATATATCAAAGCGTATAGCAGACATGCCTAGTGAAACTGTTTAAATCCACAACATTTTACCATCTAACAAGACAATTTCACATTGTACCCTGTATTCTTATTTTAGCCTCTTCTTAGGAAAGAAGACTGATGTGAGATTAGAACGAAAGAAAGCTGAGTCTCAGCTCATTTCAGCTCATTTCCACTTGATCTTTCTTTTAATAAACTAAAACATATTTTCAATAACTATTCTAATTACATTTGCTTATTTTATATATTATCTAAGGAGTGTATATTCTAAATGAATAATTCATGACTATTCTTTACCAGGTTCCAATTTTTTAAAAGTGAAATCTTTTAAATGATGCAAAAATGTATAAAATTTGAGCATCTTTTTAAAATAGTTAATAGGTTTGGGGAATTACTCAATGTTCTATTGGCTATTGTTACTAAAGGAAATTAAGCTATATTAGTTATCGAGACACAAAATAATCAGAAACTGTTTTATTTGGACCAGCTTTATGGGTTTTTTATGACTGAGGAACGACACACTTTAAATGTGTTCAGTTGAGGAAAAGCTGCACAAAATACCAACCATCGACTAATCTGAATCTTTAATGTTTGAAGCCTCTTTGATGGCTGTTCATAGGATCTATTTATATATGGTTATTTATTCATTTTTCTTTATTTTTCTTTTTTTTTTGTATTTTAGTTGCTACCTAAAATTCTATATAAAATAAAGTGTCAAATCCATTATTGCTTTTGTATGATGTTCCACTACAGAATGAAATGTCACCGTCTGGTTCTCATGACACTAAACGCTGTCAAGGTGTTACGTCCACAGCAACTTTAGGGTTGGGGGACTGAGTAAGACCAAAACTCAATATCGAAAACAAGTTCTTTTATTTTCCAAATATAGGAGGATTTCAAGGCTTCAAGAGGGGGCAAGGCCAAAATAAGAAACATAAACCCTCTAACTGTTAGAAAGAAACTAACTAAACTACCAAAGAAAAAAAACAAAACAAAATTTACAATACTAAACTAACTTCCTAACTAGCTCAAACAAGAGAAAACAACATGTGAAAGAAAATGGCACCCACCTCTCTACAAATCCCTTCCCAAAGAATTAACAACAACTTAATAGGTCAAGAAATAACAAAAGTATGTACAAAACAGTTAACTTACAACAAAATAAATCAATGCTTTTAGGGTTGAGGAAAAGAAGCCTCACAACACAGCCTCCACACACACACACACAGACACACACACACTCAAACACACACACTCATAAATGCCCCATTACATGAAAATAAAAGAAATGATACTTAATATAACCCTAGCTTGGCTACACTGATGTTTCAGCAGAACAAAGTGATTCTATATAGGGTTTTGGCAGCACAAAGTGATTTTAATTAAAAAGATACCAAGGGAAATGGAGTCTTAAATTAAAGAACATTAAATATATGCATTAGAAATATTAATAAATAAATAAATAAAGACAAATATATAGATTTAGAAATAAATAAAACATTTTCATTTGAACAACATTTAAGCATCTGATGTACATGTGAACTAAGGGACACACCGTGCTTGAAAGCACACACCGGTGGATGTAGGTGTCAGGATCCTCAGAGGGCTAGAAAACGAAATACATAAATACAGAATTTAGACTACAAACACAGCCACAAAGCAAAATAAGTAATGTTTGTGTTTCATTTGTTGTGGGGTGGAAAGGGTTAATGAGGGAAAAGGAAACATCTGTGTCAAGTTTGAGGCTCTTCATGGGTAAATATGCATCCAGGTTAAAACATAAATAAACAGCATTTACACCCTTCTAAAAGACTGTTTATTATGGGTAGTTTTTTTCTACCCAAAGACTGGGTTGAGGTTATTTTATTTTAATTTTTATTATTTTGCATGGCCAATTTTTGAGTTGCACAATTAGCATGTTTTTTAACCAAGTATTCTATTGAGAATGTAGGCATCTTAGGCACCTGCTAAGTTATCATGAAGTTAAACTCACCGTAAGAACATGGAAAAAAGCCTCACTGGTTGGGACCAGTTTCTTGGGTGCTGCAGAGCCAGATGGGAACAGCAGTGGCAGGGCGGTAAACACAGCGATGGCATGTTCAACTACAAAAATAAAAATAAATAAAAATAAAAAACACAAGAGAGGATATCCATATCGATATGCACTGAGGAATTAGGGTAACACTTTATAATAAAGTATACAGGAATAAAGTACTTCAAATCATTACCAAACTATTAGTTTATAGTTAAAATATTAATATACATATATTAATATATAAATAGTGAGTTCACGGTCACTGCATGAGCAATTATTAGTTATTATTACTAGTGAGTTAGCAATTATTGTTTAATTAGCGCATACTAAAAGGAACTAGATTTGTAAAGTTCGTCGAGACAAACTTTGATGTTGGCTTTGATGATGCAAGTATTCGCAAAGGCCGGTGCTTTTTGGAGGCGAGTGGACATAAGGGTCAGTGTTACTTTTGGAGGCAAGTGGACAGAAAGATTATGAAAGCTACTGGACCGCTAGGGTGCCAATACTTTTGGAGCAAACATGAGCATGTGACATGATCCGAATACCCATGAGGCAGTTCCCCTCATTGTGCTGAGTGTTTTGATCTGTCACATGTCCATGTTGTGCAAATTTTTTATTTTCATGTGACGTCAGGTGACGTCACGTGACGTCACGTGGCGTGGCCAAAATACACGTGAGGCAGTTCCCCTTATTGTGCTGAGTGTTTTGATATGTCACATGTCCATGTTGTGCAATTTTTTTATTTCGCATATTTTGGGGGCGGGGCTACACGTGACGTCACGTGACGTGACCAAAATACACGTGGGGCAGTTCCCCTCATTGTGCTGAGTGTTTTGATATGTCACATGTCCATGTGCTAATTTTTTATTTTCACGTGACGACACGTGACGTGACGTGACTTTTGAGCTGAGTGTTTTGATATATGACACGTTTTTATGACACATGACACAATTGATATATGATACATGATATATGACACAATTTTTGATTTCGCTTATTTTGGGGGCGGGCCTACACGTGACGTCACGTGACGTGACCAAAACACACGTGAGGCACTTCCCATCCTTGAGCTGAGTGTTTTGATATATGACACGTCCATGTTGTGCAAAATTTATGATTTTGCTTATTCTGGGGGCGGGGCTACACGTGACGTCACGTGTACGTGACGGCATGTGACGTGACGGCATGTGACGTGATCTGAATACACATGGGGCAGTTCCCCTCATTGTGCTGAGTGTTTTGATATGTCACATGTCCATGTTGTGCAAATTTTTGATTTTCACGTGACGTCACGTGACGTCACGTGATGTCACCAGAATACCCGGTGGGGTGCCAACACTTTTGGCAAAAAGTGGCTACTGAGGGTTTGAACATTTCATGTCAATACTGCAGTCATTATGGGATTCTACTTATTATTATACTGCATAGAACACAGGTGAGAAGCCGTGCCTGAGCTCTGCGCACGCTGCGTGTGTGAGAGCTTAGAGGAATTTTAGGAATTCCCCATTCAAGTCTATGGGACGTTCCATCGTCGACTACGGGAAAACCGAAAGTTCCGTTTGAATGCCGAAACAAAAACTTCGTCCGGAGTAACGTCCTAAAGACCCTGTCCGAGTTTGGTGTAAATCGCTCGAAAACTTGCCGAGTTATAAACCTCCAAAGTTTATAATGGAAGTGGATACGAAAAAAGGCCACTTTGAGCTTCCGTACCGGGAATTCCGGAATTCCGATCACTTAGAAAAGTAATAACAACAAACTTCAGACCAGGGTCTATGACATATCCAAATTTGGTGCATGTGGCTCAAAAGCCCTAGGAGGAGTTACTCTTGATAAATTTTTGTCTAAGAAGAAAATATAATAATAACTAGATTTGTAAAGTTCGTCAAGACAAACTTTGATGTTGGCTTTGACGGTGCAAGTATTCGTTATGGCCGGTGCTTTTTGGAGGCGAGTGGACATAAGGGTCAGTGTTACTTTTGGAGGCAAGTGGACAGAAAGATTGTGAAAGCTACTGGACCGCTAGGGTGCCAATACTTTTGGAGGCAAACGGACATGAGCATGTGACGTGATCCGAATACACATGGGGCAGTTCCCCTCATTGTGCTGAGTGTTTTGATATGTCACATGTCCATGTTGTGCAAATTTTTGATTTTCACGTGACGTCACGTGACGTGACCAAAATTGTGCTGAGTGTTTTGATATGTCACATGTCCATGTTGTGATATTTTTTTATTTTCACGTGACAACACGTCACAACACGTGACGTGACGTGACCATAACACACGTGAGGCACTTCCCCTCATTGGGCTGAGTGTTTTGATATATGACATGTCCATGTTGTGCTAATTTTTGATTTCGCTTATTTTGGGGCGGGGCTACACGTGACGTCACGTGACGTGACCAAAATACACGTGGGGCAGTTCCCCTCATTGTGCTGAGTGTTTTGATATGTCACATGTCCATGTTGTGCAAATCTTTGATTTCGCTTATTTTGGGGGCGGGGCTATACACGTGACGTCAGGTGACGTGACCAAAATACACGTGAGGCACTTCCCCTCATTGGGCTGAGTGTTTTGATATATGACATGTCCATATTGTGCTCATTTTTGATTTCGCTTATTCTGGGGGCGGGGCTACACGTGTCGTCACGTGACGTCACGTGATGTCACCAGTATACCCGGTGGGGTGCCAATACTTTTGGCAAAAAGTGGCTACTGAGGGTTTGGACATTTCATGTCAATACTGCAGTCATTATGGGATTCTACTTATTATTATACTGCATAGAACACAGGAGAGAAGCCGTGCCTGAGCTCTGCGCACGCTGCGTGTGTGAGAGTTTAGAGGAATTTTAGGAATTCCCCATTCAAGTCTATGGGACGTTCCATCGTCGACTACGGGAAAACCAAAGTTCCGTCGGAACGCCGAGACAAAAACTTCGTCCGGAGTAAGGTCCTAAAGAACCTATCCGAGTTTGGTGTAAATCGCTCAAAAACTTGCCGAGTTATAAACCTCCAAAGTTTATAATGGAAGTAGATACGAAAAAAGGCCACTTTGAGCTTCTGTACTGGGAATGCCGGTATTCCGATCGCTTAGAAAAGTAATAGCAACAAACTTCAGACCAGGGTCTACGACATATCCGAAGTTGGTGCATGTGGCTCGAAAGCCCAAGGAGGAGTTACTCTTGATAAATTTTTGTCTAAGAAGAATAATAATAACTAGATTTGTAAAGTTCGTCGAGACAAACTTTGATGTTGGCTTTGACGGTGCAAGTATTCGCAAAGGCCGGTGCTTTTTGGAGGCGAGTGGACATAAGGGTTAGTGTTACTTTTGGAGGCAAGTGGACAGAAAGATTGTGAAAGCTACTGGACCGCTAGGGTGCCAATACTTTTGGAGGCGAGCGGACATGAGCATGTGACATGATCCGAATACCCATGAGGCAGTTCCCCTCATTGTGCTGAGTGTTTTGATATGTCACATGTCCATGTTGTGCAAATTTTTTATTTTCACGTGATGACACGTGACGACACGTGACGTGACGTGACCATAACACACGTGAGGCACTTCCCCTCATTGGGCTGAGTGTTTTGATATGTCACATGTCCGTGTTGTGCAAATTTTTTATTTTCACGTGATGACACGTGACGACACGTGACGTGACGTGACCATAACACACGTGAGGCACTTCCCTTCATTGGGCTGAGTGTTTTGATATATGACATGTCCATGTTGTGCTAATTTTTGATTTCGCTTATTGTGGGGGCGGGGCTACACGTGACGTCACGTGACGTGACCAAAATACACGTGGGGCAGTTCCCCTCATTGTGCTGAGTGTTTTGATATGTCACATGTCCATGTTGTGCTAATTTTTGATTTCGCTTATTTTGGGGGCGGGGCTACACGTGACGTCACGTGACGTGACCAAAATACACGTGGGGCAGTTCCCCTCATTGTGCTGAGTGTTTTGATATGTCACATGTCCATGTTGTGCAAATTTTTGATTTCGCTTATTTTGGGGGCGGGGCTACACGTGACGTCACGTGACGTTACCAAAATACACGTGGGGCATTTCCCCTCATTGTGTTGAGTGTTTTGATATGTCACATGTCCATGTTGTGCAAATTTTTTATTTTCACGTGATGACACGTGACGACACGTGACGTGACGTGACCATAACACACGTGAGGCACTTCCCCTCATTGGGCTGAGTGTTTTGATATGTCACATGTCCATGTTGTGCAAATTTTTGATTTCGCTTATTTTGGGGGCGGGGCTATACACGTGACGTCACGTGACGTGACCAAAATACACGTGGGGCAGTTCCCCTCATTGTGCTGAGTGTTTTGATATATGACATGTCCATATTGTGCTCATTTTTGATTTTGCTTATTCGGGGGGCGGGGCTACACGTGACGTCACCAGTATACCCGGTGTGGTGCCAATACTTTTGGCAAAAAGTGGCTACTGAGGGTTTGGACATTTCATGTCAATACTGCAGTCATTATGGGATTCTACTTATTATTATACTGCATAGAACACAGGAGAGAAGCCGTGCCTGAGCTCTGCGCACGCTGCGTGTGTGAAAGCTTAGAGGAATTTTAGGAATTCCCCATTCAAGTCTATGGGACGTTCCATCGTCGACTACGGGAAAACCGAAAGTTCCGTCGGAACGCCGAGTCCGGAACTTTGTCCGGAGTAACGTCCTAAAGAACCTGTCCGAGTTTGGTGTAAATCGCTCGAAAACTTGCCGAGTTATAAACCTCCAAAATTTATAATGGAAGTGGATACGAAAAAAGGCCACTTTGAGCTTCTGTACCGGGAATGCCGGAATTCCGATCGCTTAGAAAAGTAATAGCAACAAACTTCAGACCAGGGTCTACGACATATCCGAATTTGGTGCATGTGGCTCGAAAGCCCTAGGACGAGTTACTCTTGATAAATTTGTGGCTAAGAATAATAATAATAATAATAATAATAATAATAATAATAATAATAATAATAAGCTTATAAAGGAAATCAGAATGTTGGCTTCTACAAAGCCAACATAATAAGCTTATGAAGGAAATCAGAATGTTGGCTTCTACAAAGCCAACATAATAACTAGAATGTACATTTCCTGAAGAAAATGTGAATGGTGCTTGCACGTGGCAAATTCCCCTCATCGTGCTGAGTGTTTTGATATATGACATGTCCATGTTGTGCAAACTTTTTGATTTCACTTATTTTGGGGGCGGAGCTACACGTGACGTCACGTGACGTCACCAAAACAAGCGTGAGGCAGTTCCCCTCATCGTGCTGAGTGTTTTGATATATGACATGTCCATGTTGTGTAAACTTTTTGATTTCGCTTATTTTGGGGGCGGGGCTACACGTGACGTCACGTGACGTGACCAAAACACGCGTGAGGCAGTTAACCTCATCGGGCTGAGTGTTTTGATATATGACATGTCCATGTTGTGCAAAATTTTTGATTTCGCTTATTTTGGGGGCGGGGCTACACGTGACGTCACGTTAATACCCGGTGGGTGCCAATACTTTTGGGCAAAAGTGACTACTAAGTGTTTTGACATTTTATGTAAAAACTGCAGTCATTATGGAATTCTACTTATTATTATACTGCATAGAACAGTTTTTTGGGGGGGGGGCTACACGTGAATACCCGGTGGGGTGCCAATACTTTTGGACAAAAGTGTATTGACTGGGGGCCAATACTTGTGGAAACATTGGATTGATAGTGTGGAGTTGATAGTTACATGTATTGAGAGTGTGCTTTACATCTACAGAGAGAAGAAAATTATTTTAAAAATTCCCCATTCAAGTCTATGGGAAAAAAAAAACCCTTTGAGCTTCCATAGCGGGAATTCCGGAATTCCGATCGCTTATAAAAGTCATAGCACACCTCTCCTCAACGAGCCGGTCGATTTGACACCTCATTCATGGGTCTAGGACAAAAGCTGCGGGACAAGTTACGCGCCGAAAAAGTGTCCGGAATAATAATAATAATAATAATAATAATAATAATAATAATAATAATAATAATAATAATAATAATAAGTATGCAGAATAACAATAATGATGCTTTTCAAGCACCATTAATAATAATAATAATAATAATAATAATAATAATAATAATAATAATAATAATAACTAGAATGTACATTTCCTGAAGTAAATGTGAATGGTGCTTGCACGTGGCAAGTTCCCCTCATCGGGCTGAGTGTTTTGATATATGACATGTCCATGTTGTGCAATCTTTTTGATTTCGCTTATTTTGGGGGCGGGGCTACACGTGACGTCACGTGACGTGACCAAAACACGCGTGAGGCAGTTCCCCTCATCGGGCTGTTTTGATATATGACATGTCCATGTTGTGCAAACTTTTTGATTTCGCTTATTTTGGGGGCGGGGCTACACGTGACGTCATGTGACGTGACCAAAACACGCGAGAGGCAGTTCCCCTCATCGGGCTGAGTGTTTTGATATATGACATGTCCATGTTGTGCAAACTTTTTGATTTCTAGTGTGGAGTTGATAGTTACATGTATTGAGAGTGTGCTTTACATCTACAGAGAGAAGAAAAGAAGTTTAAGAATTCCCCATTCAAGTCTTTTTCAAGTCTAAAAAAAACCCCTTTGAGCTTCCGTACTGGGAATTCCGGAATTCCGATCGCTTATAAAAGTCATAGCACACCTGCCCTCAACGAGCCGGTCGATTTGACACCTCATTCATGGGTCTAGGACAAAAGCTGCGGGACAAGTTACGCGCCGAAAAAGTGTCCGGAATAATAATAATAATAATAATAATAATAATAATAATAATAATAAGTATGCAGAATAACAATAATGATGCTTTTCAAGCACCATTAATAATAATAATAAGCTTATAAAGGAAATCAGAATGTTGGCTTCTACAAAGCCAACATAATAATAATAAGCTTATAACGGATTTCAGAATGTTGGCTTCTACAAAGCCAACATAATTAATAGGAGTAAATAGATTAATTCTGTTCAACTCACATTTATTTGTATAGAGCTTTTCACAATACATATTGTTTCACAGCAGCTTTACAGAGAATGTATGTCAACATTACAGTTTAGTGATCTGTTATCAGATAGCTGTGCCCAAAATGTATCAGTCCGCACCGCTGTCTCTATGGAACCGGGCAGGAACCAAGCGCGTCTCCATTCTTAGTCGAGCCTGACACTTATCAGCCAATCAAAAAAGAGGCTACACAATAGCCAATCAGAAAATAGCACGATCTGGGTAAGATTTAACGCAACAACCAATAAAAAAAAAATGGGGTTGCGGGGGGTTGGAGATGTCACGCTTGCCTGTCTTCAAAACTTGGCATGAATACGAAGAGGACTCAATTAAGCCCTGTTTGGACGGGACTAGTTTTACAGAGGGTCGTTAGAGAAATTTCAGTTTCACAGACGTACTTTGTGATTTTAGTCCTGTCCGAATCTGCCATGTCTGTCTTTTTCTCACACGACCTGTGTAAAAATTCCAGAGCAAATTGCCTACTGTTTTTCAGCAAAATCGGCGCTCCTCTGAGAAATCTAACCCCGTCTGAATGCGAGTGTCTGTGAATGCCGAAAATGTTTTTTCCAAAACGCGTTTTCTTGTCTGTTTTGGTCAACGTGAACTACCGTATTATTCAGGTTTCTGCTTTCTGCACACCAATAATGGATGTAAATGTGTTTGCTACCATTTTACTATTGATCGGTCATATGACCATACGCAATCCACGCATCCTGGACGTGGTCTTGTGCAACGCCCACATGTAAAACACAGACACTCCTACCTCCGTAATAAACACAGAGATGTTAGTCCCATCCGAATCCATACATGAAATGACAGACGTCGGCTGAAAAAAATTCTAACTCAAACGTCGTTTGGAAAACTATTTTTTTTTTTGTTTTTTTTTTAAATTGGTTGTTGCGTTAAATCTTACCCAGATAGTGCTATTTTCTGATTGGCTATTGTGTAGCCTCTTTTCTGATTGGATAATAAGTGTCAGCTCGACTAAGAACTCTGGGGAGACGCGCTTGGTTCCTGCCCGATTCCATAGAGACAGCAGTGCAGACTGATACGTTTTGGGCGCTGCGACTTATTAAATATATGATAAACAGTCAAAACGTTTTTCTGCGTGACAAATAAGATGTGTGGCGGGAGAGCGTGAGAAAAGACCCAAATGCGTGAATGTCACACTCAATGTGTGATACTATATTATATATATATATATGTATATATAATATATATATATATATATATATATATATATATATATATATATATATATATATATATATATATATGTATGTATATATATTATATATACATACATATATATATATATATATATATATATATATATATATATATATATATATATATATATATATATATATATATATATATACACACTTGAACTGCACATTATTATAAATTTTAGTCCAGTGTAATGTTATAGTGATACAAGATACCACACTAAATATATAAAAGCAGAAGAATAAACATTGCTCATGTTTATCAGTTTAGCAAGTAGACTATGGTTATGGGTACTGATGTTCGCTCCATGGTCTGAGGTTACTTGCGTAAGGAAAAAACTTCGACAGCTGTAGTTCAACACGTACAGATGTCAAATTTATATGAGGAAAAAATTCCACCAATTTCACTATATGGTCAATTTGAAATCTTAAAAGTGTATACAAGGAATTTAAACTGCTTACAGTTGGATACTGTAGAATAATTTTGTTAATCTAGTTCCACAGAAGTTCCACACAGAGGTGAAATACATCCTCATCACAAGGGTAGTCCTTAAATAAACAGTCTTCTCTGTAAATGACCAGTTTTGTTTGATCAACTGGATGGAAGAAATTCTGCACTCCATATAAACTGGGAACAGCAAAGCGAAGGTTGACCACTGGCAGCATGTGGGCTGTGAGTTGTCTGTATCCTGTGGCAATTCCAAGCACTTACTGTTTCAACAAGAACCTCCTTCATAATAGAAACAAATAAGGAAAATTCCTATTATCTTATGTATACAAATGCCAGAGATACTGAATATTTTAAAAGGTTAAATTATTAATTTATTATATAAATTAATTTTATAAGATAATATATAATCTAAAGTGTGAGCCTGCCTGTGAAAACCAAGATACTAAAGAGTTTTAAAATGTATTTAAAATAGTGTGGTTATCTTGTCAGAAGTTGAGCTACAAAACAGATAAGATGTTCCTGAAATGTTGGTGATGACAAAAAATATCTGCTCTGAATTAAGAAGTCACAATATCTGCCTTGCCTTCACTGACCCTATTGTTGTTATTGTGATTTAATATTATGGTCTGTTTACATTTTCATATGACAGGAAATAAGTTCCTGAAACAAATAATATAAGAATCTTCATGTGTTTCTGTGTCTAAAATGAATACAGAGACGACCAAAGTCAATGTACAGTATACAAGCCAAGTTCATGTATATTTGTTCAGAAATATAAAGTGTAGTGTCTATAAAACCACTAATTACAGTATTTATCATGTTATAAATAAAAGTTTGAGTATTATATACGGATAGTTTAGTTTTTATTCTATCATTTACAGTAATAATCACTAATTGCATATTTATGTCATTTTTTTGGTCATGAATTCTTTGAAGCTCTAAATTAGATCATGTGACTTTAGCCAGGGTTTCACAGGTGGGGTCACAAATGATTCTCTGACATTATACTAAATGTGTTACCTGAATAAAATGCTGGAAGCAAAACTGAATGAGACATTTGTCAATAAAGCTGTCAACAAAGTGTCCATCTTCTTTAAGTTGTTCAAAATGATCCATCCAAATCTGTATGCACTGGCTTCTGGCTATGTAGTGTGTCTCCACAGTAAAATCAGAATCTCTCTATTTGTGATAGCACAATGAAAATAATACTCTATAATGTTATCCATGACCATACAGCAAGATCTAAAATCGAAAGATTAATAGTCAAGATCGAAAATCAGTAAGTGGAAGAAATGACATCAGAATGATAAAATATATGGTGCATTATATTATGAAGCAATAGAATAGAATCACAAGAATTGCAGAGAAAAAAAAGGTCAGAATTCTGAGATATACAGTCAGAATTATTATTATTATTATTATTATTATTATTATTATTATTATTATTATTAGGGGTCAAGCCCCAAAGGGGCGTAGACACCTATTGTTATCGTTAGTTTTCTTCTTCTTCTTCTTCTTCTTATTATTATTCTAACCCTAACCCTAAATTCTTGCAAAATCAGAATCAGAACCAGAATCAGAAAGGTCTTTATGAGGGACACACACACACTTGCACACACATTTACACACACATTTACACACACACTTACTCACACTCGCACACTCACATACTCACACACACTCTCTCACACACACACACACACACTCTCACACACACACACACTCACACTCACACACACAGACACACACACTCACACACACACACACACATACACTTACACACACATTTACACACACACACTTACTCACAATTCGAAAACATACTCACACTCGCACACTCAGATACTCACACACACACACACTCACACACACACAGACACACACAGACACTCACACACACTCACACACACTCACACTCACACAGACACACACACACGCACTCACACACACACACACACACACACTCACACAGACACACTCACACACACACACACACTGACACACTCACACACACACACACCCTCTCACACACACACACAGACACTCACACTCACACAGACACACACACTCACACAGACGAGGAACACACACACTTACACACACATTTACACACACACTCGCACACTCATACTCACACACACACTCACATACACACACATTTACACACACACACTCTCTCACACACACTCTCTCACACACTCACACACACACACTCACACAGACACACTCACACTCTCTCACACACACACACACACACACACACACACTTTATTGTCAAGTATGTTTTCACATACGAGGAACACACACACACACACTGACACACACATTGACACACATACACACACAGACACACAGACACACACACACTCACACTCACACACACTCACACACACACTCACACACATAGACACACAGACATGCACACAAACACACAGAGACACACACACACACACTCACACACACACACACACACACACACACACACACACACACACACACACACACGGGGTCAAGCCGATAAGATGCGCTCAGAACATGTCGCTGATGAAACATACCAAGTTTCCACACTCGTACACTCACATACTCACTCGCACACTCACATACTCACACACATACTCACATACACACACATTTACACACAAACACACACACACACACACACTCACAGACACACGCACACTCACACAGACACACTCACACACACACTTTATTGCCAAGTATGTTTTCACATACGAGGAACACACACACACACACACATTTACACACACACACACACACACTCATTCACACTCGCACACTTACTCACACTCGCACACTCACATACTCACTCGCACACTCACACTCACATACACACACTCACAGTTACACACTCACTCACACTCACTCACACTCGCACACTTACTCACACTCACACTTACACACACACTCACACTTACACACACACTCACACACTTACACACACACTCACACACTTACACATACACTTACACACACACTCACACACACACTCACACTTACACACACACTCACACCTACACACACTTACACACACACATTTTGAATTTTCACGTTAAGTTCAGTATTTTACCAATACAATGCCATATCGCTACGAAACTTGGTATGGTTCATCAGCGACATGTTCTGAGCGCATCTGATCGGCTTGACACAGAAGAGCTGTATTTCTCTCTCTCTCTCTCTCTCTCTCTCTCTCTCTCTCTCTATTAGATATCTAATGGAGTTTCCTGGAGGATTTCTGCACACTGCCCTCAGGCCTCGAGATGACAGGAAAGAAAAAGAGACATGTTTTTCACGCTCGACTTCCTGGAACACATTGTTTACTGAAGAGAAAAAAGATCAACTCTTTCATGAACCCATTAATCAGAATGTCAGTGTCTTAAACATCAACATGAACCTCTGAA
>NC_083475.1:963192-1004315 GCF_030014155.1 Tachysurus vachellii
GAGGAAGTTAGTGTCGTCCGTTCTAAGCTAGACGACCCCTTTCTGACTTCAGGCTGCAGGCCACCTTCACGCAGGTGGCTGCCGTTTTTCACAGACCTCCATGCCGAGGTGTCAAGGTCGTGGAAAAATCCATTTTCAGCTCATATTTTTACCCCTGCCATGTCTGAATATTCGGCCATTATAGGGCTTGAAAGCCATGGGTATGGGGCGATGCCTGGTACTGAAGAGAAAATTGTGGGCTATCTCTCACCTACATCGACTGCATGGAGGAAGCCTGCCCTCCCATCCAAGCCTTGTAGGACTACCTCAGTCCTTGTGGGTAAGGCCTATGCAGCAGCAGGCCAAGCAGGTGTGGCCCTGCAAACCATGGCAGTTTTGCAGGTCTACCAGGCTGACCTGCTGACAAAGCTCTACGATGGCAAGGGCTTGGGACCTCAGGGGGTAGCTGAGCTACGCCAAGCCACCGACCTTGTGCTCCGTGCCACTAAACAGATGGCCTGCTCCAAAGACCGCTCAATGGCTGCATTGGTTGCCACGGAGAGGCACCTGTGGCTCAATTTGACTGGACTTAGAGATAAGGATAAGTCTTTTCTCCTGGACGCCCAGGGCCACCTCAGGGCTTGTTTGGCAACGCAGTGAGTACTGTTATTGACAGGCACCAGGAGGTGAAATGCCAGTCGGCGGCATTCAGGGACTTTCTCGTGGCAGCGAGCAGCCTGGGCCATCTTCCAGCCGCACCCAATCCCCTCCTAGCTTGCTCAGGGCAGTGAAAAGGGTTAGTGTGGTCTAAGACTAGGGAGGCCAGTAGGCATAACCGGGCCCAGACCCGTCAGGTAAGAGGGGACCTTAGGAAAGTCATCTTGGCCAGGTGGGCTACAAAGGAGTCCTGATGCCCAAGGGCTGGGGTTCCTAGGAGTATCCTATTCAGGAAGGCTCCCCCTACTGCCTGCCCCACCGCCTCCGGCATTTCGGGATCGGTAGGGTCTGTTCCAGCTCCTCTTCCTTGCACGGAGCTCCCTGAGTTAGCACCTGCCAGTGTGTTGTTTCAGGGCACCCGGGAGGTCTGCGCGTGGTTGACACCACTATCAGACAACCAGGCAGCATGGAAACTTCTGCCTGGTGTGTCTCAGTGGGTCCTCTCGTCCTCCGGCTTTACAGCCGATATTTTGTTGTTCCAGAGAAGGACGGGGGACTGATTCCAATTTTGGACCTACGGGCTCTGAACTGTACTCTGAAGACTTACAGGTTCAAGATGCTCACGCTCAAGGTTATTGTGTCCCAGATCAGGTCCAAAGCCTGGTTTGTGACAATCAACCTCAAGGACGCTTATTTTCACATAGGCATTCTGCCAGAGCACAGGAAGTTCCTCAGGTTCACTTTTGGGGGCGAAGTGTGCCAGTATTGTGTTCTTCCTTTTGGCCTAGCCCTCTCAAGACGCACGTTTACAAAGTGCATGGATGCTGCCATGGCACCGTTGTGTCTCCAGGGCATCCGTGTACTGAATTACCTGGACGACTGGCAAATTCTGGCCCAGTCAAAGGCTATGGCGGCCAGTCATCGAGATGCTGTGCTTGCCCATATGAGGTCTCTAGGCCTCAGGTTGAACCCAGAAAAGTGTGTGCTTTCTCCTTTTCAGAGAACCACCTTTCTGGGGCTAATTTGGGGCTCCACCTCGATGCGGGCACATCTGTCTCCCGCTCGGGTGGCTTCCATCTTATCAGTGGTGAAAGCTATTCGGCTAGGCTGAGGCCTCTCTGTTACCGAGGCACAGAGGGTGCTTGGATGAACCATCCATGATTGTTTCTTCTTGCATAAATAATGATCCATATTGAATAATAAATTGGCCAGTATATAAGAGTCTAAATCATTTTATATCATTACTTATTATGTAACTTTTTTATTTTTATTTTGGTCAGTTTCATTAGCAAGAGTGCAGCTACTGCAGAGGCAAGAAAGACAATAAGTGCACACAGAGGGCAAGTTTACTCTGAAAAACACAAAACAATGAAATACAAATGGTTACTCATACTGTCTGTTTTTGAAATTTGCCTTGGTTCTTTGTTTAAACAATTTGCATTGAGGCTTCACTGCAGATTTCAATGCACCATGACTTAGACCAAGACTTGTTTAGCACATAGGAGTTGCATAGCATAAAATAATTTTGAAGTTAGTTCATTTGTAAGATGTTAATTAAAATATTAAATAATCACTAAACAATTAAGACTGAAATGGTTTTGTACAATGTGTCTTGATGAAGCATGTACCAATTCCTCACTTTGTCAGGTTCACCTTAAGGGCCAACTCATCTTAAAGATTGTAGGACTGCTGTCACATGCTGCATGCTTGCCAATATGGTATTGTGCCTGATGACCTAATATATCTAACTTGGTCTCATCAGTCCAAAGAATATTGCTCCACATTTGTGGTTTGTTTAGCTGTAATTTTCCAAACCTGATACTACAATACTTTTGTGCCATACTCATACAGCCATTTTCTGATTGTGCTGTTATGAACATAAACTTTTAATAAGAGCCGTCACATGATGCAAGTCTTGTTTTTACAATTTTATTGTATGTTAAAAATTCTTTTATTCTCTGACCTTTTTTGCTGAATTTGCTGGGAAGATATAACTGTCTGGAAAGATGATAAGTGTCTTTACCAGGAGCCTAGCTTTTGCAGGGGCAAGAGAGATGTAGAGTGCACGTATTGGCAGGTGTACTGGTGGGTTGGGGAGAAATTTACATTTACATTTACGGCATTTGGCAGATGCCCTTATTCAGAGTCACCATCAATGTATACATCAATACTAGTTGGCTAGGTCACGGACTAAAAATGCCATCAAAACTCAATTTGTAGGAAATACAGCAAGAAGAACATATAAACATTTTTTTAATAAAAAAATAAAAAATTCACAACAATGAAATACAAATAGTTATTGATACTGTCCTATGTGTCAGTGATAAATTTCCCTTCTACTTTGTTTAAACACTTATGCATTCAGTCTTCACTAGAGATTTCAATGCACCATGACTAAGACCAAGACTTATGTAGCAAAGGACAGATACATGAGCATAAAACATTTGGAAGATTTGAAAAATCTTAATTAAAACAATAACTAATGTCTCAAACAATGAAGAAATAAATGTTTTTTGTGAAGTGTGTCATGATGAAGCTCTGCTGCTTCCGACCTCACATTCTACAGATGCTACAGGCAAATATCCAGGGTTAAATAGAGGTGAGGCATGTCCAGTCTATGGACATAGCTTTTATTTGACCATATTGATTACTTTGTCACTCACCGACTTCAGACGATCTGCTTTATTAGATTGATGTTGCATTTTCAAATATCTATAGGAGTGAATATTACGGTGGCCGGGAAGTGCAAAACAAATTAACAAAACCCAAACCAAATTAACAAAACCCAAACCAAATTAACAAAACCCAAACCAAATTAACAAAACCGAAAACACATTAACAAGTTAGACAACCCGGAAGCGGTTGGTATAATTTGTTAATGGAAACTTACCATCATCAGACGAGACACCTTTCATTCACCTTTATATCTTTAATGACAGTCGTCTTGTCCAATGATCGGTAAGTTTCCATTCACAAACTATACCTACCGCTTCCGGGTTGTCTGAATCGGTGCATGAAACACATTAACAAATCAGAAAACACATTAACAAATCAGAAAACAAATTAACAAATCAGAAAACAAATGAACAAATCAGAAAACACAACGACATTTCAGACAACCCGGAAGCAGTTGGTATAGTTTGTGATTGGACAAGACACCTGTCACTCAAAGTATACATGAAGTTCAACAGTCTGCCACAGGGAAAAGTTGGAATGGATGGATGGAATGGATTACTGTGGATTAATTCTGTTATTTTCTTGAACGGAGAACTTTATTTAAAAGGAGAACTTTAAACATTACACATAAGATTCCATACTTGTATATCTTGAGTGACAGGTGTCTTGTCCAATGATCGGTAAGTTTCCATTCAAAAAACGATACACTACCGTTTCTGGGTTGTCTGACTTGTCGTTGTGTTTTCGAATTTGTTAATTTGGTTTGGGTTTTGTTAATTTGGTTTAGGTTTTGTTAATGTGTTTTTGGTTTTGTTAATTTGGTTTGGGTTTTGTTAATGTGTTTTTGGTTTTGTTAATTTGGTTTGGGTTTTGTTAATGTGTTTTGGGTTTTGTTAATGTGTTTTGGGTTTTGTTAATTTGGTTTGGGTTTTGTTAATTTGGTTTGGGTTTTGTTAATTTGTTTTGCACTTCCCGGCCACCGTAGAATATATATTGTGTGATCCACACCAAATTATAGAAACAAACATATAATATCAGTTGATTAAAACACCTCATGTCAAATCATATCATAAATCATTTGGGTGACTCAGGACAGTGCACTGCATCTGGAAAGTATTCACAGAGCTTCACTTTTTTCACATTTTGTTATGTTACAGTCTTATTCCAAAATTTATTACATTCATTTATATCATTAAAATTCAAACAATGCCCCATAATGACAACATGAAAAACGTTTGTTTGAAATCTTTGCAAATTTATTAAAAATAAAAACTAAAACAATCACATATACATAAGTAATCACAGCCTTTGCCACGACACTCAAAATTGAGCTCAGGTGCATCATGTTTCACCTGTGGTAAATCCAGTTGATTGGGCATGATTAGGAAAGACACACCTGTCTATATAAAGGTCCCACGGTTAACAGTTTGACACCATACCTGCTCAAAGTGTCCAAGATCACCCATGAACTTATTGAAAATCAATCAATGCCAACATGCTACATAAAAGGTGGATTTGCTTTTTGGTAAATAGATTTTGTTGTAAATAGCTTTGATTCCCCATAAATAAATGAAAACATTAAGTACATATTGAATTGCTGAATGATAACACAGTCACAATTGTTACATTAAGGAAACCCAGTGTGGTATTGTGAATAACAAATCTAATTGCTTGCAACAAAATTCAACAATTGCAGACAGAATGTATATCACAAAGTTCAGATGGCAGTGAAAGAAATGTATATAGAAATGTATATAAGTTTTTATCTGAGTAATGCAAGAGTCCCAGTCTTGATAAAGTCCCAGCAGACCATGAGGATGGGTTCCCATTTGAGTCTGGTTCTTCTCAAGGTTTCTTTCTACAATTCAAGGGAGTTTTTCTTTTCTGCTGCCTGAGTCACCTCAGACTTGCACATTGGGGATAAATTCATACACATTTAAATATATCTAATATTAATCTTGATTTTTTTGTATTATATTAAAATTATAAAATATACATATTACATAATACCAAGTGTTTGAATGTATGTTTTTATAGTCAGAGGAGAAACCCCCCCTACCAATTTCAGAATGGTTAGATCCATGGGCGGGACTGAGTATAAAATGGCTCCCACAGTCAGTTGGTGTGGGTTATTGTTGGAGTTTGTGTTTTTTAGACTGGATACAGAGTAAATGCTGTTTTCTTGCTGATGTGGTTCAGATCAATTGATTTAGCTGAACTAGATTGTAAATATCTTATATATAGTCTAAATTTTATAGTTTTATTTTTCTTTTTGGATTATTTTTTTACTTTTACACCATGTGTTTGGGTTTGTTACCACATGTGTGCACCAATAAATCACCCTTCACCTGACTCCAAGCGGCTTCTGTGTCACATTTGCCTCCTATCCCCCGTCAAATCCTAACAATCTCCCATCTTTGTGTGCCTTTAAAGCCCCATAGCAGAGTCCTGTGTGAGCTTCTCTGCAAACTTTCAAACACTCTAAATTAACATCTTGCTAGGGTACATCAAAAGGTGCATTTCAATATCAGAGACACAACTTAAATGCAAAGTGCACTTAACTTCTCAAACACCATCTGATTCCAGGCATGTTCTCCTCTCAACAAACCCACTCACCATGCTTTCCCTTCTCTCCTTCATCTATGTTGCCAGATACCTAGTGATGGCGAAGTGAAGCTTTATTGAAGCAGTGAAGCTTAGGTTCCACAACCAAACAACATATTCATTTTAGAAGCAAAAATTAATGGATAGACAAATTAAGGATAGGTTAATAAATAAATGTATCAATATATTAAATACATGACCAAAGCATGTTTCATTGCAGACGCATGGTAACTCCAAACGAAAATGTAATAAAGATAACTTTTTGTATGGCGAATGTGGACATTTTGACTGTTTTTAGAAAAAAATCAATCTCATGAATGTTGAAGGTACATAAGTGCAGACACACTTTGACACGTTTATAAATCTGCCTTAGAGTGCTTTATTCATTCATTCATTCATCTTCTACCACTTATCCGAACTTCTCGGGTCACGGGGAGCCTGTGCCTATCTCAGGCGTCATCAGGCATCAAGGCAGGATACACCCTGGATGGAGTGCCAACCCATCGCAGGGCACACACACACTCTCATTCACTCACACATTCACACACTACGGACAATTTTCCAGAGATCTTTGTGCTTTATTCATTCATTCATTTATTCATCTTCTACCGCTTATCCGAACTACCTCGGGTCACGGAGAGCCTGTGCCTATCTCAGGCGTCATCGGGCATCAAGGCAGGATACACCATGGATGGAGTGCCAACCCATCGCAGGGAACACACACACTCTCATTCACTCACACATTCACACACTACGGACAATTTTCCAGAGATCTTTGTGCTTTATGTTATGTTTTATTAACAATCAGCAGTCAGCAATCAGGTGTCCAAAGAAATGCATACATAGTGATTCGACATGAATGTTGCTATAAGCTTGGGGGAATTAATTGTAGTGGTTTATGGGTAACTTATGTGGTTATATTTTTATTTAGGAACAAGACAGTGCTGGGGCTGAGCCTGTTTCTCTTCTTGCTGACCACTTCACCAGCCTTAGAAAATACCCGTTCACAGGGCACAGAAGAGGCAGGAGAACACAAAAAGCCCAGGGCCAGCATGTATAAATGGGGGTAAATGTGCTTGTGCTTGTGCCAATACTGAAGTGGATTTTCAGAGCGGGGGATGTTGGGTTCACTCAGGTAGCACTGAACCTCAATAGTTGCATTGGCAGTGGCACTCTTCACCTTTCTCGTTTCCATCACCCGTTGATCAAGAAGATCCCACAGTCCTGTCCCTGAAAAGTGGAAAAATTCTCAAGATTTTATATGTGCAGTAAAATACAATGGGCCCGTTATAGACTTCGAGTCCTACCTGAGGTGCCTGCGGCTGCTGTAGAGGTTTCCCCATGCTCTGGTATGGGGTCAGATGCTGTTTACCTTTGTTGCACACTCAGCTGTAAGCCTTTTTATAGCATTCTGGGCATTTGATGGATTGCAAAACCCAATGGTTTTAAAACGTGGATCCGGGAGCGTGGCAAGGGTCATTTGGCTTGCTGTTTCATAATGAGCCAACCTCTCAGACAATAGTGTTAAGAGGTTGGTGCAGAGCTGTGCTGCCTTCTCATCAGACACTACTTGCTGCTTTGTAGATATAGCATGCCTCAACATGCAAATGAGGGGAATGACCTTGGAGCCAGACACAGTTTTTTCTGCAGAAAGTTCAGCAGTTGCATCTTTTAGTGGAGACAGTACACCAAGGCACTCCGACATTGTGTGGTACTCTGCTGAGGATAGAGGAGCCAAATCTGTCCTCAGGGACACCAGTGCAGCACCAACTGGTTCACGCTGTGCATAAAGTCTGGACAGCATGTCAAATGTGCTGTTCCAGTGCATCTCTACTTCCTGCTGTAATTTACGAGCAGGTTTGCCCATCTGTTGCTGGAAATTGACAAGTCGCTCCTTTGCAACAGTGCTTGATCGAAAATGAGCAACAATCTTCCTTGCCTTGCTCCTGATGTCTTCAAGCCCTGGGAAGTCAATAGCTTTTTTAACAACAAGGTTTAGAGCATGAGCTATGCAAATGGTACGCCTTAGCTTGTTGGCACATGCTATCATATTATCATACACAGCTGCATCAGTGACAAGACATCTAATTTTAGACTGAATCCCCCATTTCTCAATGAGAGATGTCTTCAATGCAGCAATGTTTGCTGCTGTATGTGAAGCAGGAAATTTTCCTACTCCCAGTAACACCATAGCAAGTTGCTCTATACTGTCAATGAAGTGGCAAGTAACAGCTAAATAAGAATCCATATGAATTGATGTCCACATATCTGAAGTTAAAGTCACAGATGTAGCCCTAAGCACTTCTTCTTTAGCTCTCTCTTTCTCCTCTGTATACCTTTTCTCCACCATTGTCTTCAGAGTTTGCCTTGATGGGAGCATGTATGTAGGTTCCAAGAGGCTGACAAAATTTCTGAAGCCAACATCCTCCACAATGGTAAAAGGCTGTGAGTCTCGGACAATCATGTTCACAAGAGCCTCATCAATCTTGTCTTTTTTGTTTCCTACAGCGCAGAGAGAGAGAGAGAGAGAGAGAGAGAGAGAGAGAGAGAGAGAGAGAGAGAGACTGTGTTTCTATTTTGACAATAATGAAATAATAAAATAGCAGCACCACTTTTAAACCACTTAATTATTATTAGAATAAAATTAAAAGTAGGCTTTAACCTTGGCTGTTGGCTACATCTTGGACAGAGGATCTGGCAAAAAATGCCATGAAAATGCCTCAACATGGATGATGTATTATTATTAAAGGCCAGCTTCTGGGAGCAAATCAAACACTGGACCTAAAAACAGATTAAGGATAGACCTTGTCTCAAAAGTATAAAGTGTGAACCATTTAAAAAAGATCATGGTATTAAGCGGTGCACAAAAGGCTTTTCTTGCATCCCTATATTTTTCAGCTTATTACTACTATCAATATATATATATGACAAAATATAGGACATGAATCGTTGAATCGTACATTGAATCGTATAATTGCCCAATGATGAGTGAGATTTAAGTTATAAATATCGGCTTCACAACAAAACCATACATATCCACCTTATTGGGTGAAATCAAATAAAAGTGTTCCCACATTTCAGAATGTGATCTTTTTGTAACAGGCTCCATTAACAACAATAACCTCTCCTAAACTCGCTATAAGGTAATCGATTCCGTGTAACGCAATACTCCAATACAACCCACGAGAGCGCGCCGCGTGTCACGCGCTTTTAAACCTTTGAATCAGATAATGAAGCAGTCACGTGGGTGTGTGTGAAACGAAGCTTCGGACGTCATTGGTCACGTGATGTTGCCAGAACGAATCAAGCTTCGAATACAAAACTTCAATGAAAATCGGTTCATTTTTTTGACACACGCCTCGGAGCTTTGGTGTCACTGCTAACATCACTACAGATACCTTATGACCATGTCTCTCTTTGTTGCAATCTATATGACCGGGCAACTTTCCTATCCCCTGTAACGGGATAACCATTACAAACCCTTCCATGAAAACAAATGTCTAATACCAAAGACTGGACACCTGGGGCCTGTTTCAGAAAGGAGGTTAAGTGAAAACTCTGAGTATGTTAACCCTGAAATGAGGGAAACTCTGGGTTTTCCCTTTCAGAAAGGGAGGTATGTTAAACCAAGAAAGCAGGTTAAGTTAAGCCCGTTTCTGAAAGAGAGGTAACTTACTGTATACCCAGAGTCAGTTACCACAGTAACTTACTCTGTGAACCTAACTTGGTCGGGAGCAGGTTTTCTTCAGTAAACCCAGAGTTTCTGTCGGTCTCCTCCCCTTTTTTAAAGAGGAAGCAATGTTTAAACACCTCATTCATTGCACACATTTTAGTTACGCAGACAGCAGCAAAGGGAACGTGGGATGTGTGGTAGCTCAGTGGTTAAGGTGTTGGACTACTGATTAGAAGGTCATGGGTTCAAATCCCAGGTCCACCAAGCTTTTGTGGACACAAATGCTCAGTTGTATAAATTGAAACAAAATATAAGTCACTCTGGGTAAGGGGGTCTGCTAAATGCCGCAAATGTAAAATGAATGAAATGGCATGTCCTTTTATGGACGATCCTGTTGATGAAGAGTCTGTATTAATTCGTTTGAGCCCAGAGTGGATTTTTGTCATATCCCTAGGCAGTTTTATTTGAGCGGTACCGTTTTTCTTTACAGTCAATAAGATCCATAATCTCATCCATCCTTACATCAGCCATCGTGGCCGTGCTCTTACATCCGAGCAGATGCTTTGCGTTGCCTTACGTTTCTTTGCAAATGGTAGTTTTATGTATAATATCGGGGATGCAGAACATATTAGTAAGGCTACTTTTGCAGAGTTACCAATTTCACCTCTGATATTATAACAGTTGGGAATTTACTCTAAAATAGTTCTTAATTACTAACTACAAATTACATCTTCAACCAGTCTAATTAGATTAATGTAATAATTACTATCTCTAGAAAGTATTGATCTACTTACTAATTTGGTCTATTTACTTATTAATTACTTTCTAAATCCCAAATCAACCTCAACCACTTGAACAATAAGGAGAGAGAGACAAGAAACTGCATTTCTAATGCTTTCAAATAAACAATATACAATTACTTGAATTATCCTTGAATTGAAAAAAGTGTGTAACTAGAGGGATATATAGATAAAATATTTTTTAAAATACACCTTTTAAAATTTGATGCTAAATCCACTATTGTTTTGTACAGCAGTGTTACTTTTTTTTTTAAAATACGTGTTCATATTCTCTTATGCTTGCATAAGCACTTCCAGTTCTGCTGGTGAGACTTTTCTTTTGTCTGACGCTGTTGCCATGGTGACTCGTTATATCTGTGCTCCATTGATAATGGCTTTTCATAGTTGTGGTGCACACGCTTAACTCAGAGTCAGTCAACTTAGAGTTGATAAAACTAACTCTTTTCAGCTGTTCTCTAACCGAAAACTCAGAGTTTCCCATCTCAGGGTTTGTCAACTCAGAGTTCAAGTTTAAACTCAGAGTTAGAAACAGGCCCCTGGTCTTCGCAGCAGGCCGAGACCATGAAGCTTCTCCAGCTCATCATGGGGATTGGCTGTTGCATGCTTACTGTATTGTATTAGTGTTTGAAAGTTGCCATCTTGGATCAGTATTTAGATCAGCGTATGTCAGCAAGACCAATAAAGGTCATCTAAGTCACATATCCCAGCTTCTGCAAATTTTGTTACATCTTCAGTGATCAAGTGTTCAATCCATCAGTATCATGTAATGATTTTTTTGTTACTTTTTTTTACCAGGATAATCACTATATGTGTTCAACACAATTCAGTTGATTCATGTATTTTATGGTGACTATTATCATATGTTATTCATTCCAAAATCTGCATGCTTAGCCACTTACACCAACTGAATATATAATAAGGCCATCAATAGGCAAGATCTTTCTCTAAATTAACTAACTAACAGTGTACAGAAGACAAAATGATTTTGGGTTAACTTTGGAGAAGTCTGAGTTGTTCTGCTGCTGCCACTACTTCTGAGCTGATATAAGAGAAGAAAGTGCTGAAAGAACCATAAAGAGTCAGGGTTTGAGTAGCAATGCATTTAACCAAGCAGTGGTGTGGTCTTTGGTGTAATCTATGTCCAACAAAAGGTGTTATCCATGAGTAACAAAATGCTGTAACATTGGGTATCATAAGCATCAACAGGAGGCGGTGACAGACTTCTGTACAGGTAGGTTTAACGATGGAGTCTCTGTGATCGGCCCATGCTCATTCAAGTAGTACAAAGAATATCATAAGATGAGGTGATAGACAAAAGACATGAACTCAGGACAGAGCGTGCCAAGATATAATCAGAATATATCACCAACAAATACTTTTACAAATCTTTTTTGCAACACAAACAGTGAGGAATACATTTATATTTAAGAAACAAATAAGTGATGAATAGCAAAATTAATAAAGAGATAAATAAATGCAGTGTCAAAGTATCCTACAACTCTATGATAAAATAATGACTAAATAATGCACGATGCATGTTCAAAGCCAAGATGTTTTACAAAGATTTTCTGCTTTTTTGTCAGAATGTTATATACATTTTTGAATCTTTGCTTCCCTTAAAGCTCACACCCCTTAATATAGAGTACAGAGGGCAGTAATTACAATTGATGGTAAGTTAAACCCAGATGTTTTAAAAGAGCTTTTCACATTTTTCATACATTCCTTATTGACTACAGTAAGAGATTTAACATCATATACTTATTTTTCCTAAAAGAAGATATAACAACTAAACAGTTTACTCCAAAATTAACACAAAAGTTAAGATAACCTAAATATAACTTAAAAGTAAAGTAAAATAGAATTATAGTTCACACTTTTTATTTACTACTGTAGTATTTTTTCTTCCTTCACCTTGTGAAACACAACTCCATCTGATTGTTTACGCCATTTCACTGTGATGTTCTCTGTCCCCAAATGATCCTTCAGTTTCTGGTTGATCTGAAGAACAGAATAAGACTTTTATTACAAAATAATGTAGATTAGAGAGTCACCTGTAGGAAATGATACAGAAACTGAATACAACAGTCAGAATCTAATTACAATACAGTTTATATGTGTCAGAGTTTAATGAATAATGGGAAATGTACATTATAAGTCCTATGGAGGATGAGACCAACCTGCTCCAAGATGGCCTTCATCACTGTAGGATCGTTCACATCCTCACTGGATTGGACCTTTACTCTTAGTGTTTGTTGTACTGTGAAATCTAAATGCAGAAACACAAACAATAACACAATTAAACTATCATCCTGTGCTCAGTTTAATTTGCCTAAATGTAAGATTGAATAAAACGTTGTCACCTGAGTAACAGAAGAAAGGCATTATGTCTGAGCATTGAGCATCAGCAGCCTGACCGTTATTTATATAACCACAGTTTTCATTCCCCAGGGCATTATCAGGTTTTCCAGACTCCCAGCTGATGGTAGAGAAATTAGTTTGGTCTGTCCACTTCCAGGAGTCTCTGAACAGACCAAACCAAGTCCAGCCAGAGGTCAGTCCCTTTATAACTGAGTCTTCAGTTGCATCTCTTGAGCTGGCCAAGTCTGTGTGATGCTGTCTACAGTAAGCCTGAGCTTCAAGCCATGTCGTAGTAGTAGAAATATAAAAGTATCTTTCATTTCCAGTATAACTGTCTGTGAGAATAAAAAACACATGAAATGTGAATATTCAGGGATGTTAAAACTTATACAAATTACAACATTAAATTACAACATTAAAACCCTAAAAGGCAAATTTCTCTAAACTTGCTGATAGAACAACAAGAACATTTCACAGATTTAGACCTGGGTAGACTGAACAAGTATGTTTTAAATGTCTGAGATGTTGAAGTTTATTAAGGCAAGTCTGAAATGTGTTCTAAGAATTACTGGTGAATTTTTTTGCCATTTTTTTGAGCATTTATATTACAACACAACATTCTCTACTGACAAATAGATTCTTACCATCAAAGCAGACAAAGGGGAGTGATATAGTACAGGGAATATCTGCCCAACCCCAGGGAAAAATCATACCACACTCCTCATGTCCACCTGCATTGTTGGGTTCACCTGGATTCCAACTCATATATACCAGTTTCTCATTTCCCATGGACCAGTGCCAGCTGTTAATGTCATTGTAGAGTCCAATCCAAGCACTGGAACTGAACCCTTGTCTCTGTGCTTCATTTTGAAGTTGGACCATGTCATCCTTACTTTTGATGATAGCCAGGTCAGTGTGTCTGGCTCTGCAGTAAGTCTGAGCATCACTCCAGGTTTTCCCCTGCTGGATCAGATAGTACTTCAGAGGGACAAATTGGACAAGGGCGAACGCTCCTGTGGAACAGAGTTTTAAAGGTTTTATCAATGTTAGGACTGTTTCATAAATCCTGCTAATGTTCTGACTCCATCCATCCATCCATCCATCTTCTACCGCTTATCCGGGGCTGGGTCGCGGGGGCAGCAGTCTGAGCAGGGACACCCAGACTTCCCTCTCCCCAGACACTTCCTCCAGCTCCTCCGGGGGAATACCGAGGTGTTCCCAGGCCAGCCGAGAGACATAGTCCCTCCAGCGTGTCCTAGGTCTTCCCCGGGGCCTCCTCCCGGTTGGACATGCCCGGAACACCTCCCCAGGGAGGCGTCCAGGAGGCATCCGGAACAGATGCCCGAGCCACCTCAGCTGACTCCTCTCGATGTGGAGGAGCAGCGGCTCTACTCTGAGCTCCTCCCGAGTGACCGAGCTCCTCACCCTATCTCTAAGGGAGCGCCCAGCCACCCTGCGGAGGAAACTCATTTCGGCCGCCTGTATCCGGGATCTTGTCCTTTCGGTCATGACCCAAAGCTCATGACCATAGGTAAGGGTAGGAACGTAGATCGACTGGTAAATAGAGAGCTTCGCCTTGCGGCTCAGCTCTTTCTTCACCACAACAGACCGGTATATCGACCGCATCACTGCAGAAGATACACCGATCCGCCTGTCGATCTCCCGCTCCATCCTTCCCTCACTCGTGAACAAGACCCCAAGATACTTAAACTCCTCCACTTGAGGCAGGAGCTTTCCACCAACCCGAAGGGGACAAGCCACCCTTTTCCGGCTGAGAACCATGGCCTCGGACTTGGAGGTGCTGATTCTCATCCCTGCCGCTTCACACTCGGCTGCAAACCGTCCCAGTGCACGCTGAAGGTCCTGATTTGAAGAAGCCAACAGGACAACATCATCTGCAAAAAGCAGAGACGAAATCCCGTGGTCCCCAAACCGGACTCCCTCTGGCCCCTGACTGCGCCTAGAAATCCTGTCCATATAAATAATGAACAGGACCGGTGACAAAGGGCAGCCCTGCCGGAGTCCAACATGCACCGGGAACAAGTCTGACCTACTGCCGGCAATGCGAACCAAACTCCTGCTCCGGTCATATAGGGACCGAACAGCCCTTAGCAGAGGGCCCCGGACCCCATACTCCCAGAGCACCCCCCACAGATCACCACGAGGGACACAGTCAAATGCCTTCTCCAGATCCACAAAGCACATGTGGACTGGTTGGGCAAACTCCCATGAACCCTCCAGCAACCTGGTGAGGGTATAGAGATGGTCCAGTGTTCCACTGATTGGTCCAGTGTTCCTCCTGAATCCGAGGTTCGACTATCGGCCGAATTCTCCTCTCCAGTACCCTGGCATAGACTTTTCCGGGGAGGCTGAGGAGTGTGATCCCCCTGTAGTTGGAACACACCCTCCGGTCCCCCTTCTTAAACAGAGGGACCACCACCCCAGTCTGCCAGTCCAGAGGCACTGTCCCCAGCCGCCACGCGATGTTGCAGAGGCGTGTCAACCAAGACAGCCCCACAACATCCAGAGACTTGAGGTACTCAGGGCGGATCTCATCCACCCCCGGTGCCTTGCCACTGAGGAGCTTCTCAACCACCTCAGTGACCTCAGCTTGGGGGATCGATGAGTCCTCAACTGAGCCCTCTGCCTCTGCTTCCTCAGTGGAAGACATGTCGGTGGGGTTGAGGAGATCCTCGAAGTACTCCTTCCACCGTCCGAGAATGTCCCCAGTCGAAGTCAGCAGATTCCCACTCTCACTGTAAACAGTGTGAGCAGGGCACTGCTTCCCCTTCCTGAGGCGCCGGACGGTTTGCCAGAATTTCTTCGAGGCCAACCTATAGTCCTTCTCCATGGCCTCACCGAACTCTTCCCAGACCCGAGTTTTTGCCTCTGCAACCACCCGGGCTAAAGCTCGCTTGGCCCTCCGGTACCTATCAGCTGCCTCCGGAGTCCCCCGAGCCAACCAGGCTCGATAGGACTCCTTCTTCAGCTTGACGGCATCCCTTACTTCCGGTGTCCACCACCGGGTTCGGGGATTGCCGCCACGACAGGCACCAGAGACCTTACGGCCACAGCTCCGCGCGGCCGCGTCGACAATGGAGGTGGAGAACATGGTCCACTCAGACTCAACGTCTCCAACCTCCCTCGGGATCTGGTTGAAGCTCTGCCGGAGGTGGGAGTTGAAGATCTCTCTGACCGGAGACTCTGCCAAACGTTCCCAGCGGACCCTCACAGTACGTTTGGGTCTGCCAAGTCTGTCCAACTTCCTCCCCGGCCATCGGATCCAACTCACCACCAGGTGGTGATCAGTTGACAGCTCCGCCCCTCTCTTTACCCGAGTGTCCAAGACATACGGCCGGAGGTCAGATGAAACAACCACAAAGTCGATCATCGACCTCCGACCTAGGGTGTCCTGATGCCATGTGTACTGATGGACACCCTTATGCTTGAACATGGTGTTCATTATGGACAAACTGTGACTAGCACAGAAGTCCAATAACAGAACACCACTCGGGTTCAGGTCGGGGGGGCCGTTCCTCCCAATCACGCCCCTCCAGGTGTCACTGTCGCTGCCCACGTGAGCGTTGAAGTCCCCCAGTAGAATGACGGAGTCCCCGGTCGGAGCACTTTCCAGCACCCCTCCCAGAGACTCCAAGAAGGTCGGGTACTCTACACTGCCATTTGGCCCGTAAGCACAAATAACAGTGAGAGGCCTCTCCCCGACCCGAAGGCGTAGGGAAACGACCCTCTCATTCACCGGGGTGAACTCCAACACATGGCTGCTGAGCTGGGGGGCTATGAGCAAGCCCACACCAGCCCGCCGCCTCTCACCGCGGGCAACTCCAGAGTAGTAGAGAGCCCAGCCTCTCTCAAGGAGTTGGGTTCCAGAGCCCAAGCCGTGCGTGGAGGTGAGCCCAACTATATCTAGTCGGTATCTCTCGACCTCCCGCACCAGCTCAGGCTCCTTCCCCCCCAGCGAGGTGACATTCCATGTCCCTAGAGCCAGATTCCGTGACCGGGGATTGGGTCGCCGAGGCTCCCGCCTTCGACTGCCACCCAATCCACATTGCACCAGCACCTTACGGTTTCTCCTGCAGGTGGTGGGCCCACAGAAGATCGGCCCCACGTCACTCTTTCGGGTTGTACCCGGCCGGGCCCCATGGGGTAAGACCCGGCCACCAGGCGCTCGCATGTGAGCCCCAACCCCGGGCCTGGCTCCAGGGTGGGGCCCCGGTTGCGCCATACCGGGCGACGTCACGGACCTTGTTTTATTGTTCTTCATAAAGGGCTCTTGAACCGCTCTTTGTCTGGCCTGTCACCCAGGACCTGTTTGCCTTGGGAGACCCTACCAGGGGCAAAAAGCCCCAGACAACATAGCTCCTAGGATCATTCAGGCACGCAAACCCCTCCACCACAATAAGGTGGCGGTTCAAGGAGGGGATGTTCTGACTCAATAATAAATATGAAAATATCTATATCTAAATATCTAAATATCCTTTTCTTTCATATTTATTATTGTACAGCTGTCCAGCCGTTCAGTGAACAACCTGCCTCTTGCACATTCTCTCTCTCTCTCTCTCTCTCTCTCACTCACACACAAACACACACACACACACTTCTCTTACCTGTGTAAAACAAAAGAAGAATTAGATAAATATTCATAGCTTGTAATTTATTGAGGAATCTGAAAGATAGACGTTAATAAGAAAATGAGTGTTACAATCTCCACAAACTGTTAACTCCACAAACTCCACAAATTATATGTGGGAGACTTTAATATTCATTTTGATAATTCAGATCATCTCATGAGAGCAGTTTTACCAATCTTAGATTTAGTAGGTCACACTCATGATCTCATTCTAGCATTAGAATTAAATATCTCAGGCCATTATCTTATATTACTTAAAATATGTCTAGACATCATATTTGCACTTTCCCACATTACTGTGTTGACATTTCAAATTCAATACAAAATTTAAATTGTCACATGTATAACCGTACACAGAATGGCTTGTTGTGCAAAGGTTGTACGACTTTTTATTATTTAACTCTATTTACCTAAAACAGGAGGTAAATAGAGTTAAATAATAATTGCATAATTGCATTGCAAATTATTACAGTACAGTTGTAGATAAAGTTAAAAGGAGTAAAAACTCAAATCAAATAAATTAAAATGTGAGCAAGAATAAATAAAATTATACAAGGGAATTTTATGGGTATTATATACAGTATGGTGCAATGAGAGCTTTTGAGAGTTTTTATTACAAATTGATGAGTGCATTAATGGGTTGAATTTGCAATATCATGATTGTGTGTGTGTTTGTGTGTGGGTGTCTGTTTGAAGAACCAAGTACAATTGTATCTCAGTTCTTGGTGTCCATCTGATCGAGGGCCCTATTGGCCTGCAGGAAGAAGTTCCTCCTCAATCTCTGTGTTGGCCTTCCCTAACCACAACAAAGAGAAAAGTCCATTTGTTGGATGACTGAGGTCCTTCACCATCTTCCTGGCCTTGGTCCAGCACTGCTTGCTGTAGATTGACTGCAGGTAAAGGAGTTCAATGTGAATGATGCACTCAGCTGAACACACCACTTCCTGTAGAGATTGTCTGTCCTGCTTGGTTCTGTTCCCAAACCAGTTTGTGATGTTTCCCATCAAGATGCTCTTTTTGGTGGAGGTAAAGAAGTTGTAAGCACCTTTGAGGGCAATCTGAAGTCTTTCAGACATCTGAGATGTTATAGATGCTGTCTGGCCTTCCTCACTTCTGTGTTGATGTGATTGGACCATGAATGGTCCAGATAGATGTGGACACCAAGGTTCCAGAAGCTCTCCACTGAGGTCCTGTTCAAGATGAAAGGCTGATAGATCCTCTCCTGTTTTGTGCTAAAGTGCATTATCAACTACATTGTTTTACAGATGTTCAGGAGGCCATCACCTCGTGTGTTTCAATTGTTTGTCGCAGGTTTTGTGTCTGTTTTGGTGTTTAAATTATACTGTTTTTATTTTCTTTGGTTAATATTTTACACTGTCGTTTTTGTTAATTAATTTCTTTACTTTCCTATCGCAGTTCATTTTCTTATTCTTCCTGAAAGAGCTCTGGTTATAAGAGACTCCATCTTAAGGCATGTGAAATTAGCTAGGTCTTTAGGCTCTCCAGCAGCACTGGTTAAGTGTATTTTGGAAGCCATGGCACTGGACATAGCAGGTAATCTTAGGGTCCTAGGCAAGCATAGGTTCTCAAAGGTAGTTTTCCATGTAGCAGCTAACGATATGCGCCTTTGTCTGATGTTAATAAAAGACATTTTGTAGAGGTGTGTAATTAGCGAAGGTGATGTCCGATGCTCTCTGATTAGAGTATCTCTGGATAGTCTTTTGATTACATTATATGCAGCAGTAAAAGACCTTGGCATGATTATTGACCCAGGTCTCTCATTTGAAGCTCACATAAATATCACAAGGGTAGTCTTCTTTCATCTCTGATATTGGATGTTCCAGTAGGAGCATAAACAAGTTCCAGTTAGTATAAAACACAGCAGCTAGAGTCCTTACTAAAACCAGAAGATATGAACACATTACCCCTATTTTATCTACACTATATTGGCTCCCAGTCAAATTTCACATTGATTTATAATAAACTATTGCTGACCTATAAAGCAGTTAATCCTCTTGTGCCACAGTACATGAGCAATCTGTTGGTCGTTTATGATCCGTCACACCTACATCAAGGTGCAGGCTATTTGTTAGTACCTTAAGTACAAAATGCCACAGCATGAGACAGAGATTTCTCTTACAGAGCCCCACAGTTTTAGAACAGCCTTCCAATTAGTGTTCGGCACTCAGACACAGTCCAGTTCAAGCCCAGTCTGAAAACATTTGTTTAGTCTAGATTTTTCTGAATAGTTTTTCTTAGTTAAAGGAGCAGATCTGGAGGGTTCATAGACCTAGAGTGTTTGGTGAATGTCTGGATGTTGTCTCCTTACCACCCTCACAAGTCACTCAGGTTTGCTGACTGTGGAGTGGTGAGACTTTTTATGTTCCAGGAAGCCCTTATGAGCTACACATAACACTCCCGAGCTCCAAGTGTTCTGAGTTCCTAGTCTGATAATCTATTCTGGACCTACTTCATCAATACTGACATTCTACCCCTGGTTGGAGTCTTGCTGCCTTGTGGTGCTTGGTCAGCCAGTGACTCATGGCATTGATGTGGCTGGAGCCACACAGAGAATGTCATGCCTTCTTTGAACCAATGTTGTGTCAGTGTAACCAGTGTTATGTCTTTGAAGCAATGTTGTGTCAGCATGTAAACTAGTGAACCAGGGTTAATGTATTAAATGAAAGAGACGTAAGCAATTTTGTATGTCAATCTGAATAAGGGCGTCTGCCAAATGCTGTAAATGTAAATGTAATGTAAATGTGTCTGTCAGCTGTATGGTGTGGTCTTCATCAGCAATCATCTGGACTTCAGCAGAAAGGAACTAATGTTGGTTCTGAGTGTGAACTCAGAGTTTGTGATGACCCATTAGTTCCTCAGGAGCTCTTGACTGCACAATTATAAAATGTTGTAGAAAGGACACTATTTACATTTACATTATTTCCTGTCTAGTGTCACCCAAATGAGAATGAGGTTCCCTTCTAAGTCTGGTTCCTCTCAAGATTTCTGCCTCACATCATCTCAGGGAGTTTTTCCTTGCCACCTTTCCCTCCAGCTTGCTCATTAGGGATAAATGTTATAGGTAAATAGTAATTTAATTTTATTTAAATTACTTCTGTTTCTATACGTCTGTAAAGGTGCTTTGAGACAATGTGAATTGTTAAGGCGCTGTATAAATAATCTGAATCTGAAGCACGTGTGAACACACCAATTTTATTAGCTGAAAGGGTTCGGGTGACATTACAGCATGTGTCAGCAAGATGATAAACGGGCATCTATGTCACATATCCCAAGATTCTAATTGTTAAAAAGAAGACCTCCAACATGCCTAATGTATGGCATGCAATACATCATCTCATTCCCTTCTCAGGGAATTGGGTTACATACGAACCCTGAGACGTTCCCTTTTCAAGTAATTAAATGCTGCATCACAGCAGAACACAATGGGAATGGCAATACTACCACTTGAGGAAAATGCCTGCCCCTGAGGGGTGTGCAAATTGCCACAAATGACTGCTTGTCAAAAAGTGGCACAGCTGGGACCAAACTTAGGGTTGAGTTCAAAACTAAACAGCACAAACATCATGCAAATTGAAACCCCATGGTCAGAGCATTGGACGGTGCTACATTCCTACTGAGCCCTGATTCCTAGAGATGAAACCATACAGTAATTACTGTGTTTGTTTCTGTTCTTATAGAAGGTCACCTCAACTCACTCTTTATTGTCCTTACTCATAGGGTGAGCTTATGGTGGAATATAAGTTGCCTGGACTTGCCTGACACCAACAAAACTCGGTTTTGTGTGAATTCTGTATTCAGCTGTCCTACCTAGTTAATGACTTTTTAATTACAAGTTTCATCAATTTATTACTTCACTGCCATTTGTTCACATCACTTAATCAAACCCACTATATTATATTATATTATATTATATTATATTATAGATGCTTTACCAAATTATAGGAATACCTAAAAAGTCCACTACTGAAACTTACCTGTAATTTGGAGGAGATGATGATGATAAAGAACCTCTTTGTGTCTTCTGTTCTGCTGCTTCTAAACTCTGACAAGATTCTGTCAATTATAAAATGCCTCATGTAAAACAGCTGTAAATCTTACCCACATGAGACCAACAGGTACATTCTGGAGATCTGATTGGACAACAGAAATTTCCATATCAGTTTCATGTGTCACTGTTCAAGCCTTCTCAATTGGTTAGTCTAATTGTTTGTGTTTTTCAAGTTTTTTCAAGTACAAGCATTTACTAAGAGCTCTTTAATTTAGTTTAATACAGAACTGTCCCTTATTTTCGACCATCTTAAATAAAATAAGTGTGCCTGCTTACACATATTGTACATTTTTTGTAACCATTACATGGTAATAAACATACCTGTAATTATTTTATTAGTGTTTTTCTCTTCCTCTGTTTGCATGCATGAGTGTGTGTGTCAAATCTTTTTGCTATTTTTGCTATTTTGTACATTGTGTGATTTGAGTGATTATTGCATAGTGTGTAGTAAGTATTGTGTGGTGGTGGTGGTGGTGGGATGGTAAAACTGCAGTGGAACAAGATTCACCTTTTGTTTTTATTCTCAGAATGTTATTTTTTATACATTTTTGTACTAAATTTTATTTTATTTTATTTATTTATTTATTTATTTATTTATTTGACATTTTAAATAATTTAATCACCAATAGACAAGGCAAGACCATATATAAAACCCTTGTGAGTAAGTACTGAGGGATTCCTTCTGCATTTTTGTTTTGTAAAATGCAACCTGAAACTAATCCTATCAGCGATCAGAGAGACTCGGGGGCGGAACCCAAACGCCGGCCAATGTTCAAGAAGAGAGCTTTAATGAGTTAAGTATATATGTAGGAAACATAAGCAGGCAAAAGTAATCACTCAAACCTCATGCAGAGACAACTGAAAAGGAGGTGACACATGAGCACAGGAGCAGGTAATAATCTGTGGGCATTACAGTTTCTGACACAGAACAAAAGTAATCCACACACAGGAAATAATGGTAATCCAATCATTGGGGGGGGGAGCTCTGGGAAGATTTCGGCAAGGCGAGGCAAGCTCTCCTCCAGACTTGACGACAGCGTCTCACGAGGGCCGAGGCCAAAGGAACTGAGGCTTCTAGCTCCTGAGTAGAGAACAATGGGGGTTGATAGCCATAAGCAGCCTATAAAGGGGATAGACCCGTGGCAGCATAGGGCAGAGAGTTATGGGCATACTCGACCCATACCAAGTTGGAGGCACAGGACGAATGATCCTCGGCACAGAGGAGGCGGAGACCCCTCTCCAGCTCCTGATTGAGCCGTCCCGTCTGCCCATTGGACTGGGGGTGAAACCCCGAGGAGAGGCTAATGGAGATGCCCAAGAGCTGGCAAATTTTCCTTCCAGAAGTTGGAGGTAAACTGGAGTCCTCTGTCAGAGACTATGTTCCGGGAAATGCCATGGAGCCGGAAAATGTGTTGAAGGAAGAGCAACGCCGTTTCTTTGGCCGAAGGAAGTTTTATCAGGGGAACAAAATGGACTAGCTTATAGAAGTGATCAACCACAGAGAGGATAGTGGAGTATCCATCGGAAAGGGGGAGACCAGTGACGAAATCTAACAAAATATGTGACCAAGGTCTGCAAGGGATCGGCAGAGGCCGAAGGAGGCCGGATGGGAGAGATTGGGAACTCTTGTGTTGCGCACATACTCTACAGACTGCGACAAAGTCCCGGGCGTCACGTCTGAGTGAGGGCCACCAAACCATCACTGGAGAACCAATAGGGTCCGAGGGAAACCGGGGTGACAGAAAAGCCGGGAATTGTGACACCACTGGAGAACTTGGGACTGGAGGTGATCAGGAACAAAGAGTTTGCCCTCCAGACAGTCAGTAGGAACCAAGAGGTTAAACACGGCTTGCTGAACTCTTCTCTCGATCCCTAGTCGAAGCGCCCGATTAGCAACGGAGTGAGGAAGAATGTGTTCAGTGGTAGAATCGACAGGATCGGGGCAGAACTGATGAGAGAGAGCATCTGGCTTCCCGTTCTTCGTTCCCGGCCGATTGGACAGCGCAAAGTTGAACCTTACAAAGAAGAGTGCCCAACGAGCCTGTTGGGGTTTCAGCCTCTTGGCTGTCTGGAGATATTCTAGGTTGTTCCGCACCCTCCAACCAGTGATGCCATTCGTCCATGGCGAGTTTGACTGCCAGTAACTCACATTCACCAATAGTGTAGTTCCGTTCGGACGAGGAAAGACGATGGGAAAAGAAGGCACACGGGTGAAGTTTGTCCTTGGTGTCCCTTTGAGACAAAATGGCCCCAACACTTTGTTGGTATCTGACGCACCAACGTCCACCACAAATTGTCGAGTGGAATCCGGCAAGGTGAGGATGGGAGCAGAGGTGAAAAGCTGCTTCAGCTTCTTGAAAGCTTGCTGAGCTTGAGGTACCCAAGAGTAGGGTTGACGGGGGGAGTTAGCTGGTGCAAAGGTGCAACGACTAAGCTGTAGCCCCAAATTAATTGCCGATAGAAATTGGCAAATACCAAGAACTGCTGGAGCTGCCTACATGTCAAAGGGCGGGGCCAATCCCTAACAGCCTTGATTCTGTCAGGATCCACTTGAAACCTAAAAATAAACTCCAACCACCAAGAAAAACACTGGAACACAAAAAAACGGAAAAAAGGGCAGGCGGCAGCGAGCAGCAACTCTCATGAGAAAACAAAAAAGGGGAAAAAGTAAATATAACACACCCACTCTCAACAAACTCTAAGTTCTAAAAAGAAAATCATTCTCTCTGGGCCACTGTTAGGAGCATAAACATTTATAAAAACAAAAACAGTACCTTTATATTCTACTTTTGCTAGTAACAATCTTCCTTTAACTATTTCCTTTACCCCTAAAATGTTGTTTACGTTCAGAAAATAAAATCGCAACCCCAGCACTGTTTCTTGTCCCATGACTCATGGAAATTTTCCCTTTCCACCACATTCCCCATTGTACTTCATTATCAGTGTCAGTATGAGTTTTTTGTAAAAAAAAAATAACATTGAGTTTATTAATACTTATAAACTCCTTTTGTCAGGACTTGTTTATGTTCCCTCTCACGTGTCTGCCCCACCCTTGTTTACTCCTCCACATCTCTGCACACCTGTTCCTCATGTGTTCATTGTCCTGTCTATTTAACAGCGCGGAATCCTTGTCTTCTGATGTCGTCTTATGTCTAGTCTGGTATTGTCTGCGTCTTTATTTCATGTTTTTAGTTAATAAATCCTGTTTATTTTTACGCTATCGTCTGTTTTTATCCCCGCATCGTTGACACCTTTACCATTGTTAAATTATTCCTTTCTCTACCCCATTAACCCACTCATACACCACTCTAAAAGACATTTCCAGTTCCTGTTGGTTTAAGAACATGAACACGTGTCTCCTGAAAGACAAGACGTGCTTTAATCAGTGCTTTAAACAGAGGCACATTAGCTACAGTTACACGGACAGTCGGAGCAATCAGCGGTGAAACTAAAACAAATTCCCAACTTACCACAATGCCGGTGTTGGTCAGGTGTCTCACCTGATTCTCCTCCTCTTCCTGAACACCACCGCCACTTTGTTCATGCAGGAACCAGACGATATATTCTTATTCCTGACGTCCTTCCCTATTCCCCATAACACTTTCTCCACAATCACACCGTTAGCCGGCACACACCTGATGTCATGCCGGAGGGAGACAGGTGAAGCCACACTCTGTGTGAGGGACGCCCTCCTGCTCCCGCCCTGCTACTACTCACCCGACTCACTTACCTGACTAATAAACCCCACTTTCAATACAGAAACTTATAATTAACTCTGTTCTCTTTACTTAACTGAAAGAGTCTAGCTCTATCAAGAAAAGTGAAAAAAAAAAAAAAAGGTGCACGATAGCTCTCACCTCCTGTGAACACTCACACACCCAAACACTCCCAGCATGCACCGAGAGAGAGAGAGAGAGAGAGAGAGAAAGAGACAGACAGAGAGACAGAGCAACTTATTATATTTCTCTGGCATCCAACTATCCATTAATTTTAACATTGACTCCAAAAATTCACTATTTCTGTATTTTTTTGTGATTCAATCAGACATAAAAATATACAAATGACATCATTAGTATAAAATTAAATGAAACTAAGGAAATGAACATCTTAATATGAGTACATCAAATCTGAAATAAAATTGACTAAAAATAATGAATTCTATGAAGAGTGAATCAGTGAAGATCTACATAGATTCAAGAACTTTAATGTCATGTGCAGTAGGCCAGCACAATGACTATATATATATATATATATATATATATATATATATATATATATATATATATATATATATATATATATATAAAATAGACATAAAATGACAGATTATAAATATTCTACTGTATGCACAGTGAGTTCAGTATACAGTGCAATATGCAGTGTGCTTAAATTCAATTCAGTTTTATTTGTATAGCACTTTTTCAGTCAAAATTGTCTGTAAACAAGCTTTCTGAAATATAGTACTGTGTACAAGGGCATGTGTGAATTAAAGCTGTAAAGTAAGAACGCTTTCAAAAACTATATACATTTAATTGTTAATTTTGAGCAATTTTCAAAATGCTAAACAAGCAAACTGATGGAAACTCCACATCTATATGTGGTGTGACTATCCTTGCTACTGTACCATGGCTAAAAACTAGCACACTTGCAGATTGTCAGGTGTGTGTTTAACTAATTACACCCATCAGGTGTTAATGACCATCAGATTCATATGTAGGAACAAACAGTCATTAAGTGAAACAGAAACAGCTGTGTAAGAGCTGCACACTGGGTGGGGTGCCAAACTCTGTTAATAAGGTGAGGTTGTGGAGACAGTTTAATGTCACAGGTGATACACAATGAAAAGACTGAGCACAGGAACAAGATTTAAGATAGTTACAAAACCTGGTGTAGTTCTACTGCAAGCGATTTGGAAGAATCACATAGAAACACAATGTTGAGGAGTGTAGATGCAGTGAGCCAAGGAAACTTAGTACATCATGCTTGCATCCCATCGACATAGGAAGATGTCCAGCAGTGCCATCAGCAAATATCTGAATGGGAAACAAATAGGACACAGGTACACCCATTTACTGTCCAGAGAAGTCTGGCCAGAAGTGATCTTCATGGATGAACAGAGTCCAAAATCCCAGACCACAAACATTGAAATAAAGCATCTCAACTATACATGGAAACATGGGAAATGGGTTGCAGGAAAATGGCAGTAGGTCTATGAACTCAGGAGTCAACATCTGAAAAATTTGGCTGTAGCAAAAGGCAGGGTGTTTGCTAAAGTCTGTTGAAGAGTACAATGATAAATATATATATATATATATATATATATATATATATATATATATAAATATATAAAATAGTGTCTCGATGCAGGACAAAGGCGAGTGAGGATCCAAATGCAGATTTTAAAGTTTAATTATTCAAAACACAAGAAAGCAGCTGAACAGACAGGCAGACAGAACAAGGCAACAAACAGGGCTAACAGGAACAGGCACACCAACATGCAACATACAAAAACGACCAACACCAGGGAAGTGAACAAACAGAGTATAAATAACAGACAGGAACCAATCACAGCGCAGAAACAATCAGAGACAAAGACAACACACCTGAAGGAGAGAAGGAGTACAATTAATGTCCATGGAAACCAAAGAGTGGGCGGAGCAAACAATTAGCCACAGGGAAAGACAGCAGACAGAAACAGGACAGAAACACAGACAGACTCATTACAGAGCCCCCCCCCCAGGAGTGGATTCCAGACACTCTAACGCAGAACCGGAGGGTGGTGGAGCGGAGGCTCAACAGGGGGCGGGAAGGCGGGCCAGGTCCATGTGGCGGCAGAGGGCAGGGCAGAGCCGGCGAAGCCGGAGGCCAGGGCGGAGCCGGCAGAGCAGGAGGCCAGGGCGGAGCCGGCAGAGCAGGAGGCCAGGGCGGAGCCGGCAGAGCCAGCGACCAGATCGGTTCCGGTGACCCGGTCGGTCCGGCTGGCTTGGTTGACCCGGTCGGTCCCATCGACCCGGTCGGTTCGGCTGGTTCTGTCGACCTGGTAGGCCCGCTGGTTCCGTTGACCCGGTCGGTCCGGCTGGCTCGGTTGACCCGGTCGGTCCCATCGACCCGGTCGGTTCGGCTGGTTCTGTCGACCCGGTCGGTTCCGTCGACCCGGTCGGTTCCGTCGACCCGGTCGGTTCCGTCGACCCGGTCGGCCCGGTCGGATCTGGTGTCTCTGCGGGTTCGGGTGCTTCGGCAGGTTCGGGCGTTTCGGCAGGTTCGGGCGTTTCGGCAGGTTCGGGCGCTTCAACAGGTTCGGGCGCTTCAACAGGTTCGGGCGCTTCAGCAGGTTCAGGCGCTTCAGCAGGTTCAGGCACTTCAGCAGGTTCGGGCGCTTCAGCAGGTTCGGGCGCTTCAGCAGGTTCATGTGCGTCGGCAGGTTCAGGCGTTTCAGCAGGTTCAGGTGCGTCGGTGGGTTCGGATGCTTCAGGTGCCTTAAGTGCTCCAGCCGGTGCCGTAGGGATGCCGGCCGCCCGAACCGGCACCATCGGGGTGTCTGCCAGCTTGGCGATCGGCCGGTTCCCCCGGGCCTCGCCCGAGCTTTCCGGTCTGGCACCCATGTGGACAGGTTCGGTCACCGGCGTCCGTGGTTGGCCTGGTTCCGCAGCCCATGGACCCCGATGCCTACTGCCCCCCCCCAAAAAATATTTAGGACCGGTGTCCGACTCTGTCCTGTGCACGGTTAGGGAGGACCCGCCCAGGAGCAACGCTACATTGGCCAGGTCCGTGAAAGGCCCCACCTCTCGGCCCAATGGCACTAGGTAGCGCAGCCCGTCCTCCAAACCATGCCGAAAGATGTCCTTCAGCTCCTTCTCGCCGAAGTCCACCTGATTACATAGGTCCAAAAACACCTCAACATATTCCTCGATTGGGGAATTGTCTTGACAAACACAAAACAAAATTTCTGCTGGATCCATGTTGTGGTTGGTCGTTCTGTCTCGATGCAGGACAAAGGCGAGTGAGGATCCAAATGCAGATTTTAAAGTTTAATTATTCAAAACACAAGAAAGCAGCTGAACAGACAGGCAGACAGAACAAGGCAACAAACAGGGGAAACAGGAAACAGGAACAGGCACACCAACATCCAACATACAAAAACGACCAACACCAGGGAAGTGAACAAACAGAGTATAAATAACAGACAGGAACCAATCACAGCGCAGAAACAATCAGAGACAAAGACAACACACCTGAAGGAGAGAAGGAGTACAATTAATGTCCATGGAAACCAAAGAGTGGGCGGAGCAAACAATTAGCCACAGGGAAAGACAGCAGACAGAAACAGGACAGAAACACAGACAGACTCATTACAGATAGCAGGATTTCTGAAACAATCCTACGCTGATAAAACCTTTAAAACTCTGTTCAACATGAGTGGTCCCCCTTCTCCACGATGTTCATCATAAGTACTATCTGATCCAGTGGGAGAAAACCTGGAGTGAAGCTTAGGCTTACTGCAGAGCCAGACACACTGACCTGGCTATCATCAAAAATAATGATGACATGGTCCAACTTCAAAATGAAGCACAGAGACATCAATTCAGTTCCAGTGTGTGGATTGGACTCTACAATGACATTAACAGCTGGCGCTGGTCCATGGAAAATGATCCAGTGGGTAGTATGAGATGGAAACTAGGTGAACCCAGAAACTTTGGCGCACAGGAGGAGTGTGGTATGATGGGTTTCTTTGGTTGGGAGGATGTTGCCTGTAATATAGCACGCTCCTCTGTCTTTTGTGATGGTAAGAATCTGCATATTGTACACTTTCCTGTTTTTCAGTAGAGAATGTTTTGTAATAAAAAAAATTCGGAACTGTATTTTCAATATACTAACTGAATTGAAGTGGCAAAAATATTTATAAAAATTTCTTAGAACACATTTCAGACTTGGTCTTAATGTGACATGTTTTTGCTGTTCTGTCAACAATTTTTGAGAAATTTGCATTTCAGGTTTTTATGTTGTAATTTGTATACTTTTTTATTTTTGGAAGTATTAATGTTCCCTGAATACTTACTTTTCATAATGTGTTTTTTATTTTCACAGACAGTTATACTGGAAATCAGAGGTACATTTACATTTCTACTAGTATGACTAGTGTGGCTTGAAGCTCAGGCTTACTGTAGACAGCATTACACAGACTTGGCCAGCTTGAGAGAAGCAACTGAATACTCAGTTATAAAGGGACTGACTCAGGTTGGACTTTGATTGGTCTGTTCAGAGACTCCTGGAAGTGGAGAGACCAAACTAATTTCTCTACCATCAGCTGGGAGTCTGGAAAACCTGATAATGCTCTGGGGAATGAAACCTGTGGTTCCTTTTCGAGGGAACTCGACGCTGTGTCAGGGCTGACGCTATGGGAATGCTTCTGTGAGGAAGTTGTGTCTGAAGCTCTGTGTGAACACATGCCAATTTAATGGCTCGGGATCTTATGGATCTTTTTCTATAACTAATAGACTACAAGGGATGAATATTAATACCTGGCTTTAGATTTTATCATGAAACAAAAATGTAAAAAGTTCTCATAACACCTTTGTTTTACCTTTGAATTTCTTGGCTGTGAGCAGTTCTTTTCACATATATTTAGTCATTATATTTATCATAGAGTTGTAGGATACTTTGAAACTTATGCACTTATTTAACCCTTTATGAATTCTTTACGAATTTTGCTATTTATCTCTTTATTTGTTTTTGACATATAAATCTACTACATTTATTCCTCACTGTTTTTGTGTTACAAATATTTATTATATGTTAGTCATCTTATGACCATGATATTATTTGTTCTACTTGAATGAGCATGGACCAATCACATAGACTCCATTATAAACCCACCCGTACAGAAGTCTACCACCACCTCCTGTTGACGCTTATGATTAAATCCTTTTGTTACTCATGGGTAACACCATTTGTTGTACATAGATTACACCAAAGACCACACCATTGCTTTGTCTAAATAAACCTTTAAATGCATTGCTACTCACCCCGACTCTTTATGGTTCTTTCGGCACTCTCTTCTCTTATTTCAGCTCAGACATAGTGTGTAGTTAAGCAGGCAGATTCGGTAATGACTAGCATATGCTAACAGCATGTTGTTGAAAAAATATATAAATCACAGGAATCTGAGGATATGAGAACTGGGTTCGTTAATGGGCAACAGCAGGGTTGCTGATTAGTGAAAATTGTTAGAGAAAAATATTAACTTAATTTCAAACTTTTAAACATTTACATTTTTATTCTGTATCTTGATTTGACTTAACTCTTGACTATACTGGGGAAGTCGTGTCCTAATGGTTAGAGAGTTTAACTCCTAACCATAAGGTTGTGGGTTCGAGTCTCGGGCCGGCCATGACTGAGGTGCCCTTGAGCAAGGCACCGACCCCCTTTGTACACTGTTTCTGCTCTTTGCACATGCTTTCTCACATTTCAGTTGATTGCTGTTTTGCACAGTACTTTACAATATCTCATGTAACTGCTGCTATAATACTAATGTGTTCATTCCAGTATTTCTGCACACATAATATTTTCTGAACATACAGCATTTACACTGGTGTGCGCTGTATCTGTTTATTGTCTCTTGTGTATTGTCTTGTATTTTTTATTTGCATTGTCTTTTGTCCTGCACTGTCTACTGGTCTTGTCCTGCACTGTTTGCTCCAGGTTGCACAGTTGCACTTTGTGGTTAGGACTAACTTACTAAGTCCTTTACCCTGTCTTTGTTTTATGTGGCACCATGATCCTGGAGAATCGTTGTCTCATTTCACTGCAACAGCTATATATGGTTGAAATGACAATAAAAGCTTCTTGACTCTTGGCGGAATTATTATTTACAAATGAAAGGAACAGCTATTGGGTTGGAATGGGAACAAACTGCATTTTCAAGAAGAGGGGATGAATTCAATTCAATTTTAGTCATGTAGAACATTTAAAATAGACATTATAACAAAGGAATACAAATGATTTTTTTGTAATTCCCTGTCCCTGGACTGATACCATTTGTTAATGACCTCATCTGATGTCTGAGATATTTCTGTAGTGTTTCGATAAACCTGTGCTGAACACAGACACTCCATGACTGTTTCTTCTTGCATAAGTAATTGGCCATTTTGAATAATAAATTGGACAGCATATAAGAGTCTAAATCATTTTATATAATTACTTATTATGTAACTTTTTTATTTTCATTTTGGTCAGTATCATTAGCAAGAGCTTTGCTACTGCAGAGAAAAGAGAGAAAAAAGTGCACACAGAGGGCAGGTTTACTCAGAAACACAAAACGATGAAATACAAATGGTTACTGATACTGTCCGTTTTTGAAATTTGCCTTGGTTCTTTGTTTAAACAATTTGCATTGAGGCTTCACTTCAGATTTCAATGCACCATGACTTAGACCAAGACTTGTTTAGCATCTAGAAGTTACATATCATAAAATCATTTAGAAGTTAGTTCATTTGTAAGATGTTAATTAAAATAGTAAATAATCACTAAACAATTAAGACTGAAATGGTTTTGTACAATGTGTCTTGATGAAGCATGTACCAATCCCTCACTTTGTCAGGTTCACCTTAAGGGCCAACTCATCTTAAAGATTGTAGGACTGCTGTCACATGCTGCATGCTTGCCAATATGGTATTGTGCCTGATGACCTAATATATCTAACTTGGTCTCATCAGTCCAAAGAACATTGCTCCACATTTGTGGTTTGTTTAGCTGTAATTTTCCAAACCTGATACTACAATACTTTTGTGCCATACTCATACAGCCATTTTCTGATTGTGCTGTTATGAACATAAACATTTAATAAGAGCCTTGGTCACATGATGCAAGTCTTGTTTTTACTATACAATTTTATTGCATTTTAAAAAATTGTTTAATTCTCTGACCTTTAACAGAATTTGCTGGGAAGATATAACTGTCTGGAAAGATACAGTAAGTGTCCTTAGCAGGAGCCTAGCTTTTGCAGGGGCAAGAGAGATGTAGATTGCAGGTATTGGCAGGTGTACTGGTGGGTTGAGGAGAAATTTACATTTACATTTACATTTACGGCATTTGGAGGATGCCCTTATTCAGAGTCACCATCAATGTATACATCAATACTAGTTGACTAGGTCACAGACTAAAAATCAATTTGTAGGAAAAACTCAATTTGTAGGAAATACAGCAAGAAGAACATATAAACATTTTCATTCATTCATTCATTCATTCATTTTCTACCGCTTATCCAAACTACCTCGGGTCACGGGGAGCCTGTGCCTATCTCAGGCGTCATCGGGCATCAAGGCAGGATACACACTGGACGGAGTGCCAACCCATCACAGGGCACACACACACACTCTCATTCACTCACGCAATCACACACTACAGACAATTTTCCAGAGATGCCAATCAACCTACCATGCATGTCTTTGGACCGGGGGAGGAAACCGGAGTACCCGGAGGAAACCCCCGAGGCACGGGGAGAACATGCAAACTCCACACACACAAGGTGGAGGTGGGAATCGAACCCCCAACCCTGGAGGTGTGAGGCGAACGTGCTAACCACTAAGCCACCGTGCCTCCCCATATAAACATTTTTTTAAATTAAAAACATTCACAACAATGAAATACAAATAGTTATTGATACTGTCCTATGTGTCAGAGATAAATTTCCCTTCTACTTTGTTTAAACACTTATGCATTCAGTCTTCACTAGAGATTTCAATGCACCATGACTAAGACCAAGACTTATGTAGCAAAGGACAGATACATGAGCATAAAACATTTGGAAGATTTGAAAAATCTTAATTAAAACAATAACTAATGTCTCAAACAATGAGTTAAATTAAATGTTTTTTGTAAAGTGTGTCATCCCTGCTGAAAAATCCAGCATGAACCAGCATGAATTCCATGCTGGTATAGTGCTGGTATAATGCTGGTCAGTGCTGGTATAGTGCTGGTATAGCTGGGTGTCCAGCATAGTCATGGTGATATCAAGGAAAACGGGGCTGGTGTAGCTGGTTAACAAGTATGATCTTGCTGGAATGAACTTTATGGGAACAACCTTTATTTTTGCTTGTGTATGTTTCTATGTAACACATTAATATAAGATTAACACAATATATATTGGAATATATTTAATTATGTGTGTTATTTCTTTTGCTCCCTCTTTTGAATAAAGAACTGAAATAACAAAGCTCAAAAAGCTTTGAATAACAAAGAATTATATGCAAAGAAACAAAGAAAAAACATTTAAAAATCGTTCGTTAGGGATTAAAATGTCTCCACAAATTAAATATAGTAATACCAACAAATGTTGACCTCTCGGGCTCCATGAGGGAAGCAGCATATAAATCATACAGAATGATGGTTTTTGAAAGATATATATATATATACATATATATATATATATATATATAATCCATTTGTCTCAATTAAGAAGTAGTTAAGTTGTTTGTTTGTTTTTTAGTAAAGTGGTAATGTGAAGAGATATTACCCAGTATCAGCGTTGCTATGCAAGCTTTAAAGCAACTCTGTTCACGAAGGTAAATGTAGTTCCTGCACTTTCCAAAAATAAATCTTGCAATGTTTTTGACTACATTATATACCTTACAGTGTTTATCGAAATTAGTATAAGTACACGTGTTCCAGATCATCTTATTTTTGCCACCGTAATTAGGATTTTGTTTTGGGGTAAATAAAAAGCTTCCGCTTCTACACGCCGAATCTGCTGATCACTGGGAATCAGAATGTTTGCATACGTGAGGTACCTGGATGACGGCTGCACGGTAGTTGTTTCAACTAGCGAAATTAAGGACTTTAACTACGACATGTTTGACCAAACTCAGGTTTATTGGGTATGATGGAAGCAAGACTTCTTCAGGGCACAAATACTAATGCTTAAAGGTATGTAACTTAAGCAGTAGCTGTTTTATCGTAACTCGTTCACTGCACAATATAAACAAATGAGTGATATATAGTTTTGTTTCTTATTTTGTTTCTATAATTTTTCAGAGAATAAAGAAGACATAGAGCAGGAATTGTCTAAAGGCAAACGACTCCGGGTAGCACCTCTTAAAAAAACATGGTCATTGCCACCACATACTACTTGTTACTCGCTAAAAGAGAAAGCGGAAGCTAAGACCAAAAATGTGTGTTGTAAAGGTTATATTGTCTAACGTTATTTGTGCATGTGTGTGTATTATGTATATAATTATGTATATAAATGGGTTTTGTTGTGGTGCACCTCTTTGTTGTGGTGCACCTTTTGCACCTCTACTCTGCAGCCGTCATCTAGGTACCTCATGTATGCAAACATTCTGATTCCCAGTGATCAGCAGATTCGTCGTGTACCACTTTACTAAAAAACAAACAACTTAACTACTTCTTAATTACGTGTATACATATATATATATATACGTGTGTATATATATATATATATATATATATATATATATATATATATATATATATATATATATACGTGTATATATATATATATATATATATATATATATATATATATATATATATATATATATATATATATATATACACGTATATATATACACGTATATATATATATATATATATATATATATATATATATATATATTTTTTTTTTTTTTTTTCAAAAACCTTCATTCTGTATGATTTATATGCTGCTTCCCTCATGGAGCCCGGGAAGTCAACATTTGTTGGTATTACTATATTTAATTTGTGGAGACATTTTAATCCCTAACGAACGATTTTTAAATGTTTTTATTCTTTGTTATTCAAAGCTTTTTGAGCTTTGTTATTTCAGTTCTTTATTCAAAAGAGGGAGCAAAAGAAATAACACACTTATAATTAAATATAATCCAATATATTGTGTTTTAATCTTATATTAATGTGTTACATAGAAACATACACAAGCAAAAATAAAGGATGTTCCCATAAAGCTCATTCCAGAAAGATCATACTGGTTAACCAGCTACACCAGCCCTGTTTTGCTTTATAACACCATGACTATGCTGGCCACCCAGCTATACGAGCACTATACCAGCACTATACCAGCACTGACCAGCATTATACCAGCACTATACCAGCATGAACCAGTAAAAACCAGCCTGGACCAGCATGGAATTCATGCTGGTTTATGCTGGATTTTTCAGCAGGGATTGTAATGCATTACTAGGTGGTTGTCCTGCATCTTTAATAAATAGGCTACAGTTAGTCCAAAATGCAGCTGCATTAACTAGAATCGACTACAAACTGCTGCTACTTACGTACAAGGCTCTTAATGGTTTAGGTGTATCTAACTAGTCTTCTAATACGTTACAATCCTTTATGCTCTCTGAGATCACAAAACTCAGGACTTCTGATAGTTCCCAGAATATCTAAGTCTACTAAAGGTGGTAAGAGTGTTTTCTTATTTAGCTCCCAAACTTTGGAATAGTGTTCCTGATAGTGTTCGGGGCTCAGACACACTTTCCCAGTTTAAATGTAGATTAAAAACTCATCTCTTTAGTTAGGCGTACACATAATACATCTCATAATATTGTGCACTATTACATCAGACTTGCAAATATTAGGAACAGCAGATATGTTAATCCCTTTTCACTGCTTCTCTCTTTCTACCCAACCCGAGGCATCCAGACATTGTACCAGCTATTTGTGCGATGAAGATTTTGGACCTCCACTGAGATGAGGCCAACTAATTTGTTAGACTGTATATTTATAATCACAACCTCCAGTGTCACCCATATGAGGGTGGGTTCACAATATCACAATTGATATTGTCTGAAAGCGTCTTTACAGAAATAAAGAACCATAGGATAAAATTATAAAATTTAATATTAAATTAATATTTATATGCGGTAAACCAACTTTCCATCAACAACCTCACATAACACTCCCTTTTGACACCACACCTGCTCAAAGTGTCCAAGATCACCCATGAACTTATAATGTTGAACATCAACTAATATTCTGGATTTAACATAATTAAAGAAACCAGTTGTTACATTAGTCACCAAGTTCTGTTCAATCTTTATTCTTCTGTTGATGTAAATCGCCATCTTTGCTTGACCAAGCAGGAAATTCGATAGTTGATATTTTAAATGCCTCTTATGGACATATTTAAAACCAAGAATAAAAGTTCCCATTGAAAAGGTTTCATTAAAACATTTAACGTTGTGTGCAGAATAATAAACAAAGGTCTTAATCAGTCCATAAAAGCATGAAAAATTGTCTCTGCTACATCCTTGGCTAACACTGTGATTTAAAACAGTGATAATAGCATTGACAGCAATTGAGCCATGTAAAATTCTCCACTGCAAATTGTTTATGTTTTTCGGGAATTGTGACTTGTAAAGTGCTCTTCACACTGGCCTTCTGCCCTCTCCTAAACAGAGGATGGTACACCAGGGTGTGTTCGTTTTACTTTGTAAATACTTTATGATTTAGAGTAATTTAATTATTCAAAGCTTTAACACAACATTTGTACATTGTATCTGCTTTGCCAGATAACCTCTTTGGACCAAACAAAGATGATTTATTACAACATAAAAAAGTGTGACACATCCTCCCCTGCCTGTTAGGTGTGGCTGATGTATATAACTATAACCAGATAGCACCTTCCTGAGTGGGATGTACACCATCTCATCCTAACAGGCCAGCCTTGCCCTCAAAAGTGCTCTAATTACCTGGACCTCCAGCAGCTCAGCGACCATAACTTGCTGTAATCTACAACGGCACACCTCATTGGGATGGGGCCAGAGCATACTACAGCATCTGTCATCGCCTAACCAGTGCTGCTGGAGCCACTAAAGGCCTAGCTAATTTCACATGCCTTAAGATGGAGTCTCCTATAACCAGAGCTCTTTCAGGTTTCTCAGTGGGTGGTTAACGGTGGAGAGCAAACCTGTTAGACATGAGAAGTGGAGATGAGTGGTGCTCCTGTGGGCAAGCCTTAGCGTTAGCTTTGCTACCAAGTTGTCACCCATTCGCCCTGCTGTGAGGGCTCTAATGCCGCAGTTGGAGGGTTACTAGACATCCCGATTTTCCCCTACAGAAACTACACTACTATCGCTAATTCTCTCTAGTGTCTGGATGCGCACTTCTAAAGCTAAGATCTTCTCCATCAGAGAGCTAACTAAAATACATTATCACAAGTAAAATTAACGCTAACGATGGAGTAAGAGTTAATAAACATGCTGCAGCTCACCCACTGGACAGGCTGAAAGTTTGCCATACTTAGAAAGATTAAAAAGATTCAAAAAGTGTTTCCTCTGCTAGCTAAGTGGAATTTGATTGAAGAAAGCTACTTACCTTAGCCCGACAGCATTTGTCCAGTACTTTGTTTTTGTAATGTTTTAAAGGTTGCACATTCGACAGGATCACTCAGTTTAAGCCCTGACAGAGCTGTTTCTGTTTCAGTTACTGACTGTGTTTTGTTTCAATGTACATATGAAAATATAATTGGTTAATCATACACCTGACTCTGATCCTTAAAATCCCTAATGATGTACACAAGTACAAAATGTGCAAGATGCTGGTTTGAAGCCAAAGTGTAGTCACACCAGCTATTGATTTAATTTAGATTTTTCTTCTGTTCACTTACTTTGCATTTTGTAAATTGATAAAAATAACAATTAAAATACATATTTTTTGAAAGCATCCCTAGTTTAGATCTTTTATTAATACATTTGCACAGTTTTACATTTCTCAAATGTTTCTTTGTTACAATGTCTATTTTTAAAAGTGCTGTAGAATAAAAGAAAATTTAATTTAAGCACACTGCATAAGGCACTGTATACTTACTGTACTATGCATACAGTGGAATAATTATAATCTGTCATTTTATATATCTGTCTTCTGTTTGAGATGATAATGAAATTTCAGGTAGATAGCTTTGACTATGTGTTTTTTGTCACATCAGATGTTGGTATGAAATGCTTTAATTGTGGAGAAACTGGGCACTTGGTTTGTGCATGCCCAGTAATGTGTTTCTGTGACAAGTAGCAAGCACACACTTCTCTGCCTTCAACCTGAGGCCTAGAGACCTCATATGGACAAGCACAGCATCTTAATGCCTGGCCGCCATAGCCTTTGACAGGGCCAGAATGAGCCAGTCATCCAGGTCATTCAGTTCACAGATGCCCTGGAGACGCAGTAGTGCCAGGGCAGCATCCATGCACTTCATAAATGTCATGAATGTAAGAACACAATACTGGCATGCTTCACCCTTAAAAGCAAACCTGAGAAACTTCATGAGGTCTTTGAGATCTATTGTCACAAACCAGTACTCGGACCTGATCTGCAATGTAATAACCTTGAGAGTTAGCATCTTGAACTTAAAAGTCTTCAGAGTACAGTTCAGAGCCACAGGTCCAAAATTGGATGATGTCTTACTTGGGAAAAATAAAATACCGGTGGGGCAGGAAGTAGGGTAAGCTGCCCTGGGAAGGAAGCTCCTCGGAACCCTATTCCTCAGGTGTCAGGATTCATTCTTAGCACACGTGGAGGAAATGACAGACCAATGGTCCTCACTCCCCTATTGCACATATCATTATGGAAGACAGCTCATCAGTTGAAACTCAATATCGGCAAAACTGAATTGCTGATCATCCAGGGGAGTCATCCCCAAGTCAGGATCTTGCAATATCCCTGCACAATGATCTAATCTCCCTTTCGGTCACAACTCGCAATCTTGGGGTAACCATGGACAGTTAACTTCTTTTTCTTAGCATGTTGTTAATGTTCATGTGCGCATTTGTTCAGTCGCATGTCATTGACTAGACTACTGCAACTCACTGCTAGCAGGTCTACCGATGACTGCATCCTTTGCAAATGATACAAAATTCCGCTGCATTACTTGTTTTCAACCTGCCTACGTTCTCACATACCACCCACCTAACTATGCTTTGTTACATTAGGCTTTGTCAAAGTCATGGTGCATTAAAATCTTAGTGAAGCCTTTAATTAAATTAAATTATAAGTAACCATTTGTATTTCATTGTTTTTTTTTCACACGAGGTAACTTGTCCTTTGTGTCCCTTTTATTTCTCTCTTGCCTCTACAGTAGATAAGCTCTTGCTAATGACACTAAATGAAATAAAATAATTGTTATATAATGACTGATGATATTAAATTATGTTTTCAGTAATAATTGACCTCTTATTTAGTGCAAAATTATCTAAATTACTGAAGACTCCACGAAGCAAAACACAACATGGAGGGAAAAAAAATACCCAACCAAAAAACAGTTAAAAATCTGCTCCTGAAGCCGTCTGGTCAGGTGAGCTTAGGGTTATCCCACTGGGTCTCTAGGTGGTGGAGCCCCCCTGTTAGGGATGCTGGTGTCTTCATGGATGAAATCCAGGCCCACAATTTATTAACAAACAAACAGAAAAATGGCAAACCAAGCCGAATAGGGACACAAAAGCAAAACACAACACGGAGTAAATAAATAAGCACAGTAATACAGACAGTCAATTAAGAACAGGTGAAATGATATGAGAACACACATGACACAACACACTACCAAAATGCCCCTTAAGTTTCTAGCAGAGAATGTCCAAGCAAAGTTCTGACACATAAGTTGAGGTCATTAACAAATGGTATGAGCTCAGGGCAGAGTATGCCAAGACATATTCTGAACCTGCCTGCAATTTGCACTATTGTCCGCCCTAGCATCAGGCATCTACTGCCATTATTCATCCCCTCTGGTTTTTCAAATGGCACCTGTAATGGGCTGGGGTGTGGCTCTCCTTAGCCACCCGATTCGTACTTTGGGAAACCCCATTTATTGCACATGAACTGTATGGTTAAGAATTAGTCCTGGCTCAGGGTCTGTGTGCCTAATATTACCAATCAAGTTCTGGTCAAGGTTAGGGTTTGACTCTCTCCAACTCTGTTGGATTACTTGTTTTTTGTTGTCATGTTTCTTGTTCAATTATGTTTTGTAAATAGTAGTATACTGGGCAAACTTAATTATATTTGCCCATCTTGTTGCAATATAACATTGTTTCTGTGGTTGAGGTGGGGATCAATTCAATTTATTTCTATAGCACTTTTGACAATTCAAAATGTCTCAAAGCAGCTTAACATATGTATAGAAACAGAATAAAAGTTGTAAAGTTTAAAATTAGTTAGTTTATATCTTTAACATCTATCCCTAATAACCAAGCCATAGGCGATGGTGGCAAGGAAAAACTCCATGAGATTAGATGAGGAAAAATCCTTGAGCGGAACAAAGTTCAGAATAGAACCCATCCTAATTTGGATAATAATGGACAGTAAATAATGTAAATTTAAAGTAATTTTTATAACAGTTTGTACCAACCAAGAGCTCTTTAGGAACTAATGGGTCAGCACAATTTCCAAGTTCACCACAGACCCAACACTAAGTCCTTCCTACAGAATACTTCAAATGATCGCTGATGAAGACCTGACCATAAGTTTACTGATGCAACAATTCCAGCAATTCCATGAGTCACAGACTTTCCAAGCAGATCCATCATTGGCCTTTTCAAAGATTCCAGACAATTTGTGGCCCTGGTTAGAGTTGCAGGACATTGAGTGTTAGTCTATGACGTGATGGTAGACCTTAATTGGTGAAGAGCTCAACTATGGGAGTATAAAATAGAGAATATTGTGTTG
>NC_083475.1:1004815-1148481 GCF_030014155.1 Tachysurus vachellii
AGTATCATGTCCAACTACTACTACTTTGCAGCTTTGATTTTTAGAACATGCTTTGTGCAAATTTTTGGCTAGGGTATGGCTGAATTTAAAATGATCCCTCTATCACAGTCAAAAAATTAATAATTGCATACAGAGGTAAGGAAAGACCCTTCCCCTCCCTGCTCAATGAGTTCGAGTGGTGTGCAGAGTAAAGTAGAGAGGATGAGTCACTAGAATTTTCAGGTCAACCCCCTGCTCTCAAATCTTCAAATGTCTGTCCTGTAAGCATTCCTCCTCTAAATGATTTTACAATTTAAAGAGAAGTTATATATCTAGATATAGTTTTTCCATGTTAGGGTTTGGTGTAGTTTTAGGTTTAAAGCTGAGATTCAAGCGCTAAGTGTCAGGATCCAGCCCGAACTTTGGCCATGTGCACTCTGTTTACGTTCTGTGTTCACATGTCTGCCCCGCCCTTGTCTATTCCTTCCCACCTCTGCACACCTGTTCCTTATCTAACTGTCATTAGTATTTAGCCATGCCATGTTGCCTATGGTAGTGCAGAATCCTCATCTTTTGTCACGTCTTGTTTTGTCTGCTTTAGTTAATAAATCTGTTTTTTTACGCTATCCTGCATATGGGCCCATTTTTATTCCCGCTACACTGAAAGAAGGATTCTTCCACTTAAAGACCCAGCAGGATAGCATCTAGCCTGGCACCAAGTTTGTGGGAGCATTTTTTAGAATTTTTTTTCCTGCCCTGTTAAATACTGGACGTTATTTGTTTTTTGTTTTTTGTGGGTGACATTGCTCCACATTTGTTCCATTGGGGGATGCCGCTCTGCTTGCTGTTTCCCACAGAGGATGATGCCTCACTTCTTGCCTGCAAAGGATGTCACCAGCCTGATTTTGCCTTTTTTTCAGTGCCCTGCGACATCGCCCCGCACCTGTTCCGGTGGGGGGTGTCGCTTCACTTAACGGTTTCCCGTGGAGGACACCGCCTCTCTACTTGTCCATGTGGGGTGTTGCAGGTATGATTTTTCCCCTTCTCTCTCCGTTCTTTGCTGGTCTTCTGGACGTGGGTCTAGCCACGGCGTGTCTGGAGTTGTCGCTCAGCCCTTCTGCTTGGCTGTGGATGTCACTCGGCCCTCTCTGCCTGTGCCGCTGTGTGCCTCACTCCCCCCACCTGCCTCGCCGTGTACCTCACTCCCCCACCTGCCTCGCCATGTGCCTCGCTCCCCCCACCTGCCTTGCCGTGTGCCTCGCTCCCCCCACCTGCCTTTCCTTGTGCCTTGCTATTGTCAGGATCCAGCCCAGACTTTGGCCATGTGCTCTCTGTTTACATTCTGTGTTCACATGTCTGCCCTGCCCTTGTCTATTCCTTCCTGCCTCTGCACACCTGTTCCTTATGTGTCGAATTGTCATTAATATTTAGCCGTACCGTGTTGCCTATGGCAGCACAGAATCCTCGTTTCTTGTCATCTTTTGTCACATTTTGTTTTTTCTGTTTTAGTTAATAAATCTGTTTTTTTACATTATCCTGCATTTGGGACTGTTTTTATCCCTGCATCGCTGAGAATAAGATTAAGGACTAGATTTAGGGATAAGATTTTTGGCCTAGGGATATGCCCTAGTATTTATGGTTATGGTTAGGGTAATTACTATTGTGACTTTTTAAATGAAAATGGTCCATAGAACCTTTTGTCTTGACACCAGAAACATGATTGATTATTTACATTTTTTATTTGTTATATATCTTTTTTATATCTTTATTATATCTTTTTTCTCCACATTTTTTAAATAAAATTTTAACCCAACATGTGTCAACTATAGTGGGTTAAAATTTGTGGGTTACTATAGTTAGTGTTATAATGCTCTTGGGTTTAACCGTAACTTGAATAATAATTATTATATTTAAAAAAAAAATAAGGATGTTGACAGTGAGGCATGGACCACCACTTTTCAGTGGCATTTCTCTACCCTTCTCGCTACTACAGCCCAAGTGCAAAACAGACAGTGCCATTTTAGCCCTCCCAGTTGTGGATACCCAGGAAGCACATGTCTGCAAGGCAGGGTTCAAACATACACCAAAAAAAGACTGTTCCCCACATGATCACTATAGAGAATCTCTACACATATCTCTACATATGAATTCTGCTTTTGTTGTAATTTTTTATGTTGTATTTACATTTACATTTATGCCATTTGCCACTTCAAAAGTGCTTTCAAGTCTGCATCATAAATACATTAAACTCTGTTGGGAGGAATTATAGCGCTTTATTTAGATTAATTTATTTATTTTTAGATATTTTAACCAAATAGGGAAAATAACAACTAGGAATAGGTAGGACTCCACCCGTTGTTTAAAAACAGCCAGGGACTCTGCTGTTCTGACATCTTGGGGAAGTTCATTTCACCACCTCAGAGCCAGAACAGCATTCGGAACTCTGTTGTTGAGGCAGGCTTCCATGAAACAAAGACACAGCAGTGAATTCTTCCATGAAAACAAATATCTGATACCAAAGACTGGACACCTGGTCTTCACAGCAGGCCAAGACCATGAAGCTTCTCCAGCTCATCATGGGAATTGGCTGTTGCATGCTTACTGTATTGTATTAGCCTTTGGAAGTTGCCAACTTTGATCAGTATTTAAATCAGTGCATGTCAGCAAGAGCAATAAAGGGCATGTATGTCCCAGCTTCTGTTTACAAGAAGCCATTTGTCTGTCCACTTGGATTGTCTGTCTATTTTAAACTCTGTCATCGATTTTGTTGTATCTCTTACGCAATATGGCAAGGAAATGATTCAAAGATGTTTGCCATTGTGACCCCATTTTTTTTTCAGAAGACAACTCACACTCTTTGGCATTATTTATTTGGTGCCATGTGACTTTAACCCAGTGTCTGCTAAGGTGGAAGAAAGATACAAATACTTGATGCCTAGGCCCAGACTTCCAAAAGCAGTCCCCAATCATGGGTGGTCTGAGATCACCATTTCGTTAGGTTTCAGGCTCCGGTGTTCTTCTCAGCTGGTTTAGTGCTTTTCACTGTTTCAGGGACCAGGGTGGATTGAGATTGCTAGAATTTTACCTATCTTAGAGCACTTAGCAGTGTGACAACTTTTGCCAAATGTATCTCCTGGAATCTGGACACCATATAGAAGGGTTCCAGAATACAATTTGCCTCCTAAAAACTTCCTACTTGTGTCTGAACTGGTGCACATCAAACATATTCGGTTCCTGCAGCAGCTTTCCCTCTTGGACAAGGAGCATAGAACATGATCCCTTCTTTAAGAAAGAGTCAGGCTCTTTTTAAGCCAATTTTAGAGCTGGTAAGTTTTAGTACCCAAGCGGGACATGGGAGAGTCAGAAGGTGACGGACATGAGGGCTTCATGGAACATAAAGCTTCCAACCACTCCACATTCATCAAACCTGAGATGTGTTGTCAACCAGTGTTGTCACCAAACACTCTATGACCATGAATCCTTCAGATTTGCTCCGTTACCTAAGAAAAATATTTAATTATAATCTAAACCGGGCATCACCAAATGGCGGACCACGGTCCGGATCCGGACTGAGTGACGGGTCTGCCCGGACCCGTTAAAATTCGAATATTATCATATTAAGCATCTCCTTATTATAATCTAATATTATAAGATTATATAAGCTCTTTGATATTAATAAAAAGATAAATCTTTCGTTCATGCGCAGTTAATCTAGTTATTATGACAGGAGCGTCATCAAAAGCCAAGCCAATCAAATCGATTGTTTCTGTTCCATACTCCAGAGCAGAAGGTGGCAGTAATGCACCTAATTACGCTGGTTGCCAGCCACTATTAAAAACCTGGTTCCTGTGTTATTAATGTAGTTAATGTTTAAAAAAGGGGCAGCTCAAAAGTCTTTTGTTTAATTTTTTTCTTAAAGATTAAAAGCACTTTTATTTTATTCAAAAGATTCTGAATGTTTTACATTACTTGAAATATAGGCCCTAAGTTCAGACTGCTCAAAGCTGTTTGCACTTTTTATTTATTTTATTCAGAAGAAATTCATTGTCTGTTACTTTACATGTAGTAAAGACAACAGTATTGTTTTCCATTCAAGTGCTATACAAGTTCAGACTTTGAAAACACTTGAAATTTAACAATAAATTATATAGAAATGTATGTGCCTTTTTGATTTTATTAACATGAGGGTACACTATTTTAAGTGACAATATAAGATTCGGAACCTTTGCTGGGAGGAAATTTTAGTAACTGGACCTCTTTGAATTTTAATTGAATACCCTTGATCTAAACTAAACAAATGTGTTTTCAGCCTTGACTTCAACACTGATACTGTGTATGAGTCCTGAACACTAATTGGAAGGCTGTTCCAAAACTGTGGGGCTCTGTTAGAAAAGCTCTGCCCACTACTGTAGTTCTCAAGGTTCCAAATTTTGCACATTTTGATCAATGTGATGTATCATAAAAAACACAATCTCTCAGGTACTGTAGTGAGAGACCAGTGCTTTATAGGTCAGTAATAGTATTTTATAATCAAAGCAAAATTACCCTGGGAGCCAATGCAATGAGTTAGGACTCTAGCTGCTGTGTTCTGGACTACTGGAACATCCAGACAGTAAAGCATTACAATAATCCAACCTAGTGCTAACAAAGGCATGAACAATTGTTTCTGAGCAACTCAGTAATGTGTTAGATACTTTGTGGGAATTTCATGACCTCATAAGTCTTCAATAATCACTGATCCATCAGTATCACATCATGATTTTTTTAAGTTATTTTACCAGGATAATCACTATATGTGTTCAACACAATTCAGTTGATTCATCTATTTTAAGGTGACACTATTTACATATGTTATTCATTTCTAAAATCTGCATGCTTAACTACTTACTTCAACTGAATATGCAATAAGGCCATCAATAGGCAAGATCTTCCTCTAAATGAACTAACTGAGAGTGTACAGAAGACAAAATGATTTTGGGTTAACTTTGGAGAAGTCGGAGTTGTTCTGCTGCCGCCACTACCTCTGAGCTGATATAAGAGAAGAGAGTGACTATCTTTGCTAGTCATTTCCAAATCTAACTGCTTAAATACACACTGCCTCCGAGCTGAAATAAGAGAAGAGAGTGCCGAAAGAACCATAAAGAGTCGGGGTTTGAGTAGCAATTCATTTAAAGGTTTATTTAGACAAAGCAATGGTGTGGTCTTTGATGTAATTTATGTACAACTAAGCATCAACAGGAGGCGGTGACAGAATTCTGTACAGGTAGGTTTAATCTGTGATTGGCCCATGCTCATTCAAGTAGAACAAAGAATATCATGGTCATAAGATGAGGTCATAGACAAAAGACATGAACTCAGGACAGAGCGTGCCAAGATATAATCAGAATATATCACCGACAAATACTGTTACAAATCTTTTTTGCAACACAAACAGTGAGGAATAAATGTAGTACACTTATATTTAAGAAACAAATAAAGCGGGAAAATAGCAAAATTAATAATAAAGAGATTAACAAATGCAGTGCCAAAGTATCCTACAACTCTATAATAAAATAATGACTAAATAATGTACGATGCAAGTTCACAGCCAAGATGTTTTACAAAGACTTGCTTTTTTTTTTTTTGTCAGAATTTTTTTACAATTTTTTAATCTCTGCTTAAGCTCACACCAATTATTAGAGGGTACAGCAAATTAAAACCAGCGTACTTCAGGGTACTGAAGGTTAATTAAAACCTTCTTAAAAACAGATTTATAAGAACTTAAAATTTTTTTTTTTTGCATTATAATCTAAATCCAGGTATTAGTATACATTCCTTATTGATGACGGTAAGAGATTTAACATCATATACATGTACTTATGTTAAAAAAAACAGCTAAACAGTTTACTCCAAAATTAACACAAATGTTAAGATAAAATGTTATTTTGACTAAAATAGAATTATAGTTCACACTTTTTATTTACTACTGTAGTATTTTTTTCTTCCTTCACCTTGTGAAACACAACTCCATCTGATTGTTTACGCCATTTCACTGTGATGTTCTCTGTCCCCAAATGATCCTTCAGTTTCTGGTTGATCTGAAGAACAGAATAAGACTTTTATTACAAAATAATGTAGAATAGAGACTCACCTGTAGGAAATGATACAGAAACTGAATACAACAGTCAGAATCTAATTACAATACAGTTTATATGTGTCAGAGTTTGATGAATAATGGGAAATGTACATTATAAGTCCTATGGAGGATGAGACCCACCTGCTCCAAGATGGCCTTCATCACTGCAGGATCATTCACATCCTCACTGGATTGGACCTTTACTCTTAGTGTTTGTTGTACCATGAAATCTAAATGCAGAAACACAAACAATAGCACAATTAAACTATCATCCTGTGCTCAGTTTAATTTGCTGAAATATAAGACTGAATAAAACATTAAGTCACCTGAGTAACAGAAGAAAGGCATTATGTCTGAGCATTGAGCATCAGCAGCCTGACCGTTATTTATATAACCACAGTTTTCATTCCCCAGAACATTATCAGGTTTTCCAGACTCCCAGCTGATGGTAGAGAAATTAGTTTGGTCTGTCCACTTCCAGGAGTCTCTGAACAGACCAAACCAAGTCCAGTCAGAGGTCAGTGCCTTTATAACTGAGTCTTCAGTTGCATCTCTTGAGCTGGCCAAGTCTGTGTGATGCTGTCTACAGTAAGCCTGAGCTTCAAGCCATGTCATACGAGTAGAAATATAAATGTATCTTTCATTTCCAGTATAACTGTCTGTGAGAATAAAAAACACATGATGAAATGTGAATATTCAGGAATGTTAACACTTATACAAATGTATTGTTATTACAACATTAAATTACAACATTAAAACCCTAAAAGGCAAATTTCTCTAAACTTGCTGATAGAACAACAAGAACATGTCACACATTTAGACCTGGGTATTTTCCAAATGTCTGAGATGTTGAAGTTTATTAAGGCAAGTCTGAAATGTGTTCTAAAAATTTCTGGTGATTTTTTTTTTTTTGCCACTTCAATTCAGTGAGCATTTTTATTACAAAACAACATTCTCTACTGACAAATAGATTCTTACCATCAAAACAGACAAAGGGGGATGATATAGTACAGGGATTATCTGCCCAACCCCAGGGACAAATCATACCACACTCCTCATGTCCACCTGCATTGTTGGGTTCACCTGGATTCCAACTCATATATACCAGTTTCTCATTTCCCATGGACCAGTGCCAGCTGTTAATGCCATTGTAGAGTCCAATCCAAGCACTGGAACTGAACCCTTGTCTCTGTGCTTCATTTTGAAGTTGGACCATGTCATCCTTACTTTTGATGATAGCCAGGTCAGTGTGTCTGGCTCTGCAGTAAGTCTGAGCATCACTCCAGGTTTTCCCCTGCTGGATCAGATAGTACTTCAGAGGGACAAATTGGACAAGGGCGAACGCTCCTGTGGAACAGAGTTTTAAAGGTTTTATCAATGTTAGGACTGTTTCATAAATCCTGCTAATGTTCTGGCTCAATCTTTTCAATGTGAAAAATCCTTTTCTTATATATTTATTATTGTACAGCTGTCCAGCCCTTCAGTGAACAACCTTCCTCTTGCACATTCTCTCTCTCTTTCTCTCTCTCTCTCTCTCTCTCTCTCTCTCTCTCTCTCTCTTTCTCAGACACTTTTCTCTTACCTGTGTAAAACAAAAGTAGAATTAGACAAATCTTCATAGTTTATAATTTGTTGAGGAATCTGAAAGATAGAAGTTAATAAGAAAATGAGTGTTAAAATCTCCACAAACTCTTCCATAAAGAATAAATAGGCCCCATTATATGTAGGAGACTTCATATTCATTTTGATAATTCAGGAGATCATCTTATGACACTAAGCATGGTGGCTTAGTGGTTAGCACGTTTGCCTCACACCTCCAGGGTCGGGGTTCGATTCCCGCCTCCACCTTGTGTGTGTGGAGTTTGCATGTTCTCCCGTGCCTCGGGGGTTTCCTCCGGGTGCTCCGGTTTCCTCCCCCGGTCCAAATACATGCATGGTAGGTTGATTGGCATCTCTGGAAAATTGTCCCTAGTGTGTGATTGTGTGAGTGAATGAGAGTGTGTGTGTGCCCTGCGATGGGTTGGCACGCCATCCAGGGTGTATCCTGCCTTGATTCCCGTGCTTGCTTCCCGTGACCCGAGGTAGTTCGGATAAGCGGTAGAAGATGAATGAATGAATGAATCTTATGACAGCAGTTTTGCCAATCTGAGATATAGTAGGTCACACTCATGATCTCATTCTAGTATTAGGATTAAATAAATGAAAATAAATAAATAAATAAACAATATATACATATAGGACAGGTGAACACACCAATTTTATTAGCTGAAAGGGTTCAGGTGACATTGCAGCATGTGTCAGCAAGATGATAAAAGGGCATCTATGTCACATATCCCAAGATTCTAATTGTTAGAAAGAAGACCTCCAAATGCCTGATGTATGGCATGCAATGCTTCTCAGGGAATTGGGTTACATACGAACCATGAGACATTCCCTTTTAAAGTAATTAAATGCTGCATCACAACAGGACACAATGGGAATGGCAATTGTGTACCAATGACACCCCTTGAGGAAAATGCCTGCCCCTGAGGGGTGTGTGAATTGTCACAAATGACTGCTGTGGCACAGCTGGGACCGAGCTTAGGGTTGAGCCCAAGACAAAACAGCACAAACATCAAGCAAATTGAAACCCCATGGTCAGAGCATTAGGCAGTGCTACATTCCTACTGGAGGTGAAATCATACAGTAATTACTGTGATTGTTTTTGTTCTTATAGAAGGTGTAAGAAATTACAGAAATTGCACCCAAATTCCACTCCAAGGTACATATCTAAAAGAGCTCATTTCTAAAAAGGTTTAAGTATCATAATGTAATACGTTTAGGACTCTAAACGTATGAAGTTGACTCAATTATAAATATGGGAACGGCAGCAGGACATTAAGCATCACCACGAACAAAGGGTCTACGTGACTGCGATTACCATTTAAAGGGACCATTTGGTTGATAAAAACTGTAACAATACCAAACTAAGGCCTGCGTGACTGCGGTGACCGCGGTGACCATTTAAAGGGACTATTTGACTGATAACAATTGTAACAATAACAAGACAAGGTATACGTGACTGTGATTAACATTTAAAGACATCTGGCTAAATAACAAGGTGTGACCCAGCCATTTGGGAGACACTCAGTTCTTACGCTCAATACACATTCAAAGCAGAACCTCATTTAAACTACAAAGAGGAAAACAGTATAAAATGCGTGAGCAGGATTTGCTCTGGGTTCTTATTGACTCCAATGAACCCAAAGTACGTCATGTATTTTGTCATTGCTATGCTGGAACAAACTTCTTTTTCTTCATTAAGATCTTCACCATCATCGTCTTACTTTTACACAACACATTTTTTATTTCTTACATTGGCGAGCCACCCAGCGAGGATTCCAAAAAAAAAAAGTGGGGAAAGGTAAGAAAAGCGGTATTTTCTTCTTTTACGCTGTTTTTGATTCCGGGAAACCCTCGTTTAAAAAAAAACCTAGAAAAGAAATGTTTTAGTGTAGAATAGAACATAGAGTATAGTTTATTGATCATAAGCAGGAGGAGTTATTATTGTTAAGCCTATTCTGTACATTTCTGTTTAAGATTCTAAAGAAACTGAATTAACCCAACACAGTGTGGTGACAGAGTTGTATGTGAATCGTTGTTTCTAAAGTAACTGAAGCAAAGTGCTTAAGCTGATAGGTTTCTAAAGTAACTGAAACTTGTTGTGTGTTTGTTATAATTCTGTTAAGATTCTAAAGTAACTGAATCAGCCCGAAGCAGTGTGGCAGTGGAATTATAGCTAAAAGTGTTTCCAAAGTAAGTGAAACAGTGATAGTGTAAAGAGCCCGACGCACTGCGGCTCTGTAGAGTTTAAAGCAATAACCCGAGGTAGTGTGGTGTTGTCTGACAGACTGTAACAGTGTAACGGTTAGGTTTTAACGCAAAGAAACCCGACGTACCGTGGTTTTAAGTCCGAAAGTGCTGTGGTTAAGAAAACTGTTTTAAAATATAACAAATAAAACCCGACGTACTGTGGTTTTGTCCGACGTACTGTGACAGTGTTACATTTTAAACTGTTTGTGAGTTTGTGAGTGTTACAGTTTGTGAGTGTTTTTGAGTTGTGAGTGTTATTGTTTGTGAGTGTTACTGTAGTTGAACTCGAGGCCAGACAGAGTGTGTCTGTGTCCGAAGCACTTTTTGAGTTCAAAAGCCTGAAGTATTGTGGCTGTTTTGGTCATTTGTGTCTGAAGTACTGGAGCTGTGATTAAATATACTAACAGTTAACTAGATAGCTTGTAGTCACAGAAACTGTGTAAAGTTTAAAGACTAAGATTTAAGGAAAGCTGTGAGTTTGTAAAAATGGAACAGCTGATTGTTAAGTACATCACTAAACACGGTTCTCAGGGAATGTTTGACGGAATAGAGAACATTGTTGATAAACCGTATGAGTACGAGGGCTATTTCTACAGTAAGTTTGTAAATGACCCTAAAATGCCCAACAACAAAAAAGGACCGATTGCCAATGCACTGCAAGCAGTTCTTGAATTGTACAAAGTCTCTAGAAAGACTTTAAATGCATTAAAGGCTGAAAATGAGCAACTGCAATCTAGACTAGATGATGGGATAATCTCTAAGAGAGATTACCAGACTAGGGAAATAATTTGGAAAGAAGAAAAGATTAGGATGCAGAATGAGATTGTATACCTTAGAACTAACAACAGCATGCTTAGTTCATCTGTGGAAACATTGTTCAAAGATTTAGAGGAAGCAAAGTCTGCTTGCCAATTCCTGATAAAAAATGGCACAGCTGAAACTAGCATCAGTAAGACATGTGTATGTGGCATGTGGAGTAATCAAGTTCCAGACATGTTAGACAGTAATGATTACTCAGAAAGAGATTCTCAGTCAGTCAGGAGTCAATACTCTGACTGTACAGTTAAGTTCCCCATGGCTCCAGTTCACTTGACTACGACTATGCGTGCTAATGAAGGAGCGATGGAACCAGTGACCTCTACTATGGTCAGAGGGTTTAATCCCAATGAGCTAGAAGCTGTGATTAAAAGCATTGGTAAATTTGATCCTGCCAAACAAGATCCATTAGACCTCCTAAAAGTTTTTGAGCAATATGCAGACATTTACAAATTCACAGATGGTGATGTGTGTGTGCTGTTAACTGTGTGTTTGCCTGACACTTTGTATGGAGTGTTAAATCAGAACGTCAAGACTAGAACTGCCAATAAGTTAGAGAGGAAACAGGCACTACTTGAAGTCCTAGGTGTAATGTCAGTTGACTGGGATAAAATATGTGATGTGTACATGAGGAAAGGGGAGCACGCCATTGCATTTTCAGAGCGATTATTGGAGACATTTAAAACTTTCAGTGGCAATCCCGACATCACACCGAATGATGTCAGTTTTAAATCTGCTTTGATTAACAAGTGTGACTCACTCACCCGTTCTGCTGTGTTGATGTTTGTAACCCATCTCTCTGATTATAATGACATTATTGCTAAAATGACACAGTTTTTCAACAACAATGCTAACGCAAAGAGATCCCATCCTGTGTCAGCAGTAGGTGTGAAAAACCTCAATGAGAATAAAGCCAGCCAGGTTTCCCGGAAAAAAGAGAACTACACTACTGAAGATAGAAAGGAAAGACTACCCCCTCGTAACCCTGATAACCTCCTGGTGTGTTATTCATGTGGCAAAGAGGGACATATTTCAAGGGAATGCAAATTTTCCCTTAAGAAAACAGGCCGCAAAACAGATTTAAACCAGTTACAGGCTACAGTAAACAGACTGAGAAAGGAGCTCAAAAATCTGTGTAACTTGTTGCCTGCTGTTTTTCACCAAGCCACTCAACAAATTTGGCAAAGTCAGAAAAACAAACTGCATTCTGGTCAGAATGTGCACCATCACAAATTTGAAAGTAGTGATGATGTTGTGGTAAAGAATTTCCAAAATGAAGGTCCATGGTCTGCTCACTGTGAGAGACTAGGCAGAGATTCACGTCACAAGCTCTGCCACAAAACTAAAAACCAACAACCTGGTAAGAGATCATTCCACATAGATCCATTAATATCATAAAAATCTGATGGCAGTCATAAGATCCATGTAAATAACCAAGTTTATGTTGTATGTGTTTGTAATTTGTTTTGTGTGCTGTGTTAAAAGGGGTGGGGGTGGGGGTGGTATAAATTCATTATGTTTTCAAGTGTTTTTCAGTTAGACTAGGATGGTGGGGATGGCAGATGGACTAGGATGGCAGCTCTCGTGACAGCATTAAAGATACAAGAGTGCCCAACACTGTCCCAAAGTGCTGATCTACAATGGATCCATGTTCCGGTCTTGGTGAACCTTACAGCGTGATCTCCAGAGCCAGATGAACAGTGTAACAGGAATTTATAAGGTCTTCTTGACAACAGCGTTCCTAAGGTATCACAGTGCTGTTGCAACCAGTTCATCACCACCTCAGAGAACATCTTCAAGTAAATAATCCCAAGGATTTGAAAAATTGTTTGAAAGGATTCTAAGCATGGACAATTAGGGAATATTACAGAAGAATGTATTAAAGAATGGACTATAAGGACTTTTAGGTTCATCACACAGTTACCATCAGGAGAATGGCCAGGATTGGACATAGAATGCTGTGACAAAACTACATTGGTTTTATTTGCGAGTTTTATGCCTTGGAAACCATTATCTGGGGCACCCCAGACTAATTATGAGGCTTGTGAAATCAATCTAACACATGTCCACAATAATTTTACAAGAGGAATAGTTTCAAACAGGAAAACATGTCACCACAACTCTTGATCACTTTTCTATCTTTGTTAATGATAACCAAATGTTAACACTTTGTCCGACTAATGATACTTTACTTTGTATTCGGTTTGTTTCATTTCAATTTGGTTCATAGGAAAATTACTTTCCATATGTAAATTTCACCCTACAGACAATGTAATTGATCCAGAGGACAACTAGTCTTTGAGAAAGATGTCCCAGAATTTGATTTTGAGTTACCAAAATATATAATAATATGTTATTATATAATATGTCAAAGCTCAACAAGGTCTTGGAGGAAAAGATAACGTTTTAACTAAACAAATGCATAATGGTGATTTGGTTATTGCATATTATGATCTGATTTGAGATGTAACTTTCAAAACTGCAGTTTGTGTATGCATCTTTCTCATTCTTTGTCAATGCATTATGTTATGTTGTCTGTGTACCATATTGAAACGACAGATTGCAGATAATTCAATGATCAATGTGGGACGTTCCCATTGGCTGTGATGGTTTCTGAATGTCTCTGCCCCAAACCCAAGTAATATTTTACATAGAACCAAATTTTAAGAAGAAAACCTGTGATAAGTTTGCCTTATGGAATGGAGCTAAAAGCAGTGTGTGTGAGGTGAAGTTTCGATGAAGGGTAATATTCTCTGAGGGCCGAAGGGGAACAACCTAAGGCAGGGCTTCACCGACACTGGGCACCTGCCCAAAAATGGGAGGTGTGATCTGTATTAAGGAAGTGATGTGATGCTTCAGGGCCAAAAGCATCAAAGGGGGGACTGTAAGAAATTACAGAAATTGCACTCAAATTCCACTCCAAGGTACACATCTAAAAGAGCTCATTCCTAAAAAGGTTTAAGTATCCTAAGGTAATACGTTTAGGACTCTAAACGTATAAAGTTGACTCAATTATAAATATGGGAATGGCAGCAGGACATTAAGCATCACCACAAACAAAGGGTCTACGTGACTGCGATTACCATTTAAAGTGACCATTTGGTTGATAACAACTTTAACAATACCAAGCCAAGGTCTGCGTGACTGCAGTGACCATTTAAAGGGACTATTTGACTGATAACAATTGTAACAAGAACAAGACAAGGTATACGTGAACGTGATTAACATTTAAAGACATCTGGCTAAATAACAAGGTGTGACCCAGCCATTTGGGAGACACTCAGTTCTTACGCTCAATACACATTCAAAGCAGAACCTCATTTAAACTACAAAGAGGAAAACAGTATAAAATGTGTGAGCAGGATTTGCTCTGGGTTCTTATTGACTCTGACGAACCCAAAGTATGTCATGTATTTTGTCACTGCTATGCTGGAATAAACTTCTTTTTCTTCATTAAGATCTTCACCATCATCGTCTTATTTTTACACAACACATTTTTTATTTTTTACAAAGGTCACCTCAACTCACCCTTTATTGTCCTTACTCATAGGGTGAGTTATGGTGGAATATAAGTGGCCTGGACTTTTCCCCCAACAAAGCTCAGAATCTGCAAATACATGGAGAATAGGAATATACTGTAGACACTGCAGTTTTGGGTGAATTCTGACTTCAGATGTCCTACCTAGTTAATGACTTTGTAATTACAAGTTTCATTAATCAATTTATTACTTCACTGCCATTTGCCCACATCACTGAGTTGAACCCATTATAATATAATATAATATAATATAATATAATATAATATAATATAATATAATATAATATAATATAATATACAAGCTCTACTAAGTGATAAAAGTCAACTAGTGAAACGTACCTGTAATATGGAGGAGATGATTAAGAACCTCTTTGTGTCTTCTGTTCTGCTGCTTCTAAACTCTGACAAGATACTGCCAATTATAAAATGCCTCATGTAAAACAGCTGTCCATCTTACACACATGAGACCAACAGGTAGATTCTGGAGATCTGATTGGACAACAGAAATTTCCATTTCATTTTCATGTGTCACTGTTCAAGCCTTCTCAATTGGTTAGTCTAATTGTTTGTGTTTTTCAAGTTTTTTTTTAAGTACAAGCATTTACAAAGAACTCTTTATTTACTTTAATATAGAAGTGTTCATTATTTGAGACCATCTTAAATAAAATAAGTGTGTCTGCTTGTATTCTAACACATTGTACATTATCCTTAACCTTTACATGGAATTAAACATTCCAATTATTATTTTATTAAGGGAGAGAAAATCACTTAATAAAATAATAACAGGAATGTTTAATACCATGTAATGGTTAAGGACAATGTACAATATGTGTAAGCAGGTACAATTATTTAAGTATTTTAAATTCTGTATTAAAGTAAACAAAGAGCCTTCAGTAAATGCTTGTTCTTGAAAAAACACAAACAATTAAGTCAAGTCAAGTCAAGTCAAGAAGCTTTTATTGTCAATTCAACCATATATAACTGTTGCAGTACTAGGGCTGGGCGATATGGCTGAAAACCCTCATAATATCAGTGTTTCATATCGGTCGATATCGATAATTATTGAACTTTTTTATGACCCATTTAAAATAAGGACCAGGAGAAAAAAATATTTAATTTAATAAATATATTTTATTCCCCGTGACCTGAGGTAGTTCGGATAAGCGGTAGAAGATGAATGAATGAATGAATGAATGAATTAAATATATTTTATTTTAAACTTAACCTTCCTCTGATCATAATCCCCTCAGTTATTATACAGAAATGTCAACCAGGAAAACTCAAATAATTATAATGTAAACACAATTAAACATTAAAGTCACAATGAACACTTAACTATTATCTCTTAACATTTAAGGTGCAAAATGAAAGGAAATGTAAGAAATGCTTAATAAAGTGTAATAAAATAGTGCAAAGTGTTAAATATAAACAGAGAAACCTGAGAATTTAGTGTAAGTTTAGTGCTAGGAAGTTCACTAGCTGTTCACCTTATGGTGAATAAAGTGTGTAAAATATGTGCAGTGTTTTGTAAACATAAATAAATCTGAGGTAGACTGAGATACATCTGTAATATAAAACACAAACCTGATACACTACAGTGACATTGTTTGAAATCTAAAACCTGCAGAAATATGAAAAAGTAGCTGACTTTTCCTCTTTTATTTACAATTTCCTCGCTCGCTGTGGCTCATTTTCTGCTTATCAGTTGCCGGTTACTGAAGAGGAATCCAGCACCAGCACAAGACAACGATATGGCGCAACCAAACATGATACTGTTACATGATTGGCTGTTAGAGTGTCACTCCCTATGTTGCTAGGTTACCAGTGAGTGAGTGCCTTTGTTAATGCAACCAAACTTCTCAACCTCTGTTTTTTTCCGACGAAGAATAGAAAATATAGAACATTTTATCGAACACATTTTTTATTGATATCGATCACGTGTCTATCATGATACATATCGTTAGCGTTTTATCACCCAGCCCTATGCAGTACACAGTGAAATGAGACAATGTTTCTCCAGAATCATGGTGTTACATAAAACAAAGACAGAGCTATGGACTTAGTAATTAAGTCACATAAAGTGTATCTGTGCAACCTTGTGTACACAGTGCAGGACAAGACAAATAAAACAGACAAGACAGTTCAGGACAAAAGACAGTGCAGACAAAAAATGACAAAACAATACACAAAAGACAATAAACAGAAAAAGTGCCAACCAGTGTTAATACTGTATGATCAACAATATTGCGTGTGCAGAAATACTGGAATTAACACAGTGTTATAGCAGAGGTCCCTGAGATAATTTGAAGGATTGCAAAACAGCAAATGACTGAAATGTGAGAGCATGTGCAAAAGAGCAGAAACAGTGTGCAAAACAGCAAGTAAACAGTTTGATGGATGTATATTGGAAGTGTGTGTATTTGGTGAAGGTCTGTGCAGTCCATACAGTTGTTGTGCGTGTGTATGTTGTGCTCAATACAGATCAGTTATTAAGGATATTAAGTGATGGGGCTGGTGTTGAGTGACCAGGTGAGGTTCTCCGCTAGATGAACACCAAGAAATTTAGTGCTCTAGACAATCTCTACCGATGATCCATCGATGTTCAGCAGAGATTGGTCGCTCTGTGCTTTCCGGAAGGCAACAACAATCTCTTTGGTTTTATCAACAATTAGAATAAAAAATTGAGAAGGCTTGAACAGTGGAATACTGGAATGGAAATTTCTGTTGGCCAATCAAATCTCTAGAATGGCTGTTTTACATGAGGCAATTTATAATTGGCAGAATCTTGTCAGAGTTTAGAAGCAGCAGAACAAAAGACACAAAGATGTTCTTCATCATCTCCTCCATATTACAGGTAAGTTTCAGTGCAGTGAAGTAATAAAATTGTGGATCAAACCTACAATTGTTACCACATAATTACTAGGAAGGTTATGAACTAGGTAGGATTGCTGACGACAGAAGGTTTGAGCTCACTCATAGCTGTAGCTGCTCTCTTTGTTGTTCTCCATTCATTTGCAGATATTGAGCTTTGTTGGGGGCCAAAATTCAGGCCACTTACATCCCACCATATGCTCAGTCTATAGGTAAGATGTTGGGTTGAGCCTGAAGTAATTATACTGACGTACTTGTCCTTTAGTGACACATGTTTTCGGATTGCATAGGAAACCCTTCTGCTCTCCCACTAAGGAATGTGTCCTAGTTTGCATGGGTTAGTGTTGAAAACACAAGATCAACTATCAGAGTTGGTCTTACCTTGAACAAAGGATCTTCTAACAAAGGATTCTCTCCAAGGATCCTTAATCTATTGTTTGAATCTTGTTTGAATCTTTAAATGAAGGAGGCAGACTTAGACCTTTTTGTCTTTTCAGGATCCTCACAATGGGAGGCCTTGTTTTTATGAAAAGTAGTGTAATACAGATAGATGTGTGTAGTATATGTAAAGTAAAAATAAAAGAAAATTACAAATAAAATCTCCTTCAAATAATCAAACAGTATTAGAATAAGTAAAATGTATTAAGATGCAAAAATTATAACAAACCAAGAAACACTCTCCAAGTGTAAACTTGCGTTTGTTCCATGATGCACCTAAAGTATAACATGCACTAAGGCTGTCTACAATAGAATGCACACACAATGTGATTCAAGGTGGGCTTTTATACATTCTTTATAATTACTGTGGCCAGTTGGATTTGGCTTTGTGCCTTTTAGACGGCTACCATCTTATTTCACACACACATCTCGGTTCCCAAACATATCTCGCCGTGTGTGCTACTAATGTCTTTTTTTCTCTATCCTCAAGGTTAACACTTCCATATATGGTCATTTGGTTGCAGTTAACTTCCTGTAACTTCTCAGGCTGTGATTATATAGGACTGAAGCTTTCTCTCGCCGTGGAATTCGACAGCAAGCTATAAAACACTGCGCGTGCAGGTTACTCCCCGCGAATACACAAAAGGCTTCACTTCAACAGCAAGCCTTGAAACACTTTGCATGCAGATACTCCCAGTAATACACAGTAGGCTTTATAAGCATTCACTACAAGAAACAGCTTTTCATCTAAGTTTACAGTAATATTAAGATTATTGCTGAATAATGTTTTATTCAATCTTATATTTATGCAAATTAAACTGAGCACAGAATGATAGTTTAATTGTGTTATTGTTTGTGTTTCTGCATTTATATTTCACGGTACAACAAACACTAAGAGTAAAGGTCCGATCCAAAGAGATGTGAATGATCCTGCAGTGATGAAGGCCATCTTGGAGCAGGTTGGTCTCATACTCCATAAGACTTATAATGTACATTTCCCAGTATTCATCAAACTCTGACACATATAAACTGTATTGTAATTAGATTCTGACTGTTGTATACAATTTCTGTATCTTTCCTACAGGTGAGTCTCTATCCTGCATTATTTAGCAATAAAAGTCTTATTTAAACAATCAGATGGAGTTGTGTTTCACAAGGTGAAGGAAGAAAGAGAATAAAAGTGTGACCTCTAAATCTATGTTAATTTCAAGTTAATTTGAATTTATCTTTAGATTTCTGCTAATTTCGGTACTGGGGAAAGGTGGGGCAGAAATTATACATCCTTTCTACAAGCATACAAACCCTGATTATATCTACACATGAAGCATATCAGAAAAATGGGAAGAAACTCCAACAAGAGAGGAAGAGACACCGTTTTCAGCTAAACAAAACACAATTCCAACACCAAACAGCTAAAAAAAAAAAAACAGACAAAGAAAATGTATTATATCGGTCATTACACGATACAAACACAGACTTGTTTGTTTCTGAAGATTGTACAGATTCCAATGGTATAAAGATCAGCACTCTGTGACCAAAACTCATAGAACTAGAATAAAAAAACACTAAACATTCATACATCCATAACACTAAATTTGCTCTTACCTTCGGTGCTTCAGCATTATAAATGATTTTCCAATACAAAACTACACTTAATTCTTCTAATCCCATCTATTATCTCTAATCCCATCTATTATATTATCTATTCTAATCGCTAAAAAACTGTTGTTTATTGGGTCTACTCTTCTCTGTGTCTGAAACAAGGAAGATAATTGGCCATCACTCCTGACACACTAACTTTTCTGCAAAGTCAATTTCAAGCAAGAGGCTCAAAAATTAAACTAGGGTTGAACAGATCTTTTTCTATAACTAATATACTATAAGGGATGAATATTAATACCTGGCTTTAGATTTTATTATCATCAAACAAAAATGTAAGAAGTTCTTATAACACCTTTGTTTTACCTTTGAATTTCTCCTGATAACATCAATTGTAATTCCTGTATCTCTGTACATTATAAGGGATGTAAGCTTTAGAGGAGAAGCAGAGATTCAGAAAAGAGCTATGGACAAGTCTTTGGAAAACATCTAGGCTGTAAGCAATTCTTTTCACATATATTTAGTCATTATATTTATCAGAGTTGTAGGATACTTTCAAACTTATGCACATATTTAACTCTTTATGAATTTTGCTATTCCTCACTGTTTCTCTGTTGCAAAAAAGATTTGTAAAAGTATTTGTCTGTGATATATTCTGATTATATCTTGGCACGCTCTGTACTGAGTTTGTGATGTATTTTGTGTATGACCTCATCTTATGGCCATGATCTTCTTTGTTCTACTTGAATGAGCATGGACCAATCACAGAGACTCCATCGTTAAACCTACCTGTACAGAAGACTGTCAGCGCCTCCTGTTGATGCTTATGATACCCAATGTTAAAGCCTTTTGTTACTCATGGATAACAGATTTTGTTGTACATAGTTTACACCAAAGACCACATCATTGCTTTGACTAAATAATCCTTTAAATTCATTGCTACTGAAACCCCGACTCTTTATGGTTCTTTCGGCATGCTGTTCTCTTATTTCAGCTCAGAGTTAGTGTGTAGTTAAGCAGGCACATTCGGAAATGACTAGCATATGCTAATAGTGTGTCATTGAAAAAATATATAAATCACAGGAATCTGAGGATATGAGAACTGGGTTCTTTAATGAGCAACAACTGGGTTGATCATTAGTGAAAATAAAAATGAGTGAGATAAATATTAAACTAATTTCAAACTTTAAAACGTTTACATTTTTATTCTGTTTCTTGACTTGACATAACTCTTGACTATACTTATGTAAAGCTGCTTTAAGACAATGTTAATTGTTAAATACATTTGAATAAATTTGTTATGAATGAAGCACCTGCCTTGTCTCCTGACCGCCACCAGAGGGAACCTTCACCCGAGTTCTAACGACTCCCGAACTACATCTCCCACAAGCCACCGCTCCTGTCATTACCACTACCAGCTGATCCCAATCACAGGCGTTCTATAAAACAGGATCTTGAACTTCCCTTCTCTGCGAAGTCTCGATTTGCCTCTGCTATCGGTCTGAGCGTTTGTCTGTCAGTGAATTCATGGTTTTGACTCTGTTTTGGTTTTTGCTCCCCTTTGTTATTGTCTGCCGCCTGCCCCGACCTTCTGCCTGTATTACCGTTTCTGATTTCTGCCTCACCTTTGATATTGTGACTGCCGATTCTGACCTACGCCTGTCTGTACCTCGAGCTTGTATTAAAAGCGTGCACATGGATCCTCAGTCTCATGACCTGTCATTACAGAAGACTTCGCCGCCACATGATCCAGCCGCTGCCTCACAGCTCGTCTCTCAAGTTCAGCCAGTCAGCGACCACTCCCGACAGCTGGCTCACCTCGCGTCGCTCACGGGAGAACTTGTCACAGCCCTGCAGCACCTGCAAAGTATCCCCACAACCGCCAGCATGATCCCCGCGGCCACTAATCCACGGCTCGCCTTCCCGGAAAAATTCGACGGTGACCCGGCGAGAAGCAGGGGTTTCCTTATGCAGTGTTCGCTGTTTGTGACACAACAACCGGCTATTTATCCTACCGACGCCAGCCGTATAGCCCTGGTTTGCACCCTGCTTACCGGAAGGGCTCTGGAGTGGGCCACCGCCGTATGGAGAGAGGATGGATCAGCGTTCTCTTCCTTCAGCCACTTCCTCGCCCAGTTCCGCAGCGTATTTGATCACATCGCTGGAGGAGAGAGCGCAGAGGAGCGTCTCCTGAATATTTCCCAGGGGAGTCACAGCGCAGCGGAGTATGCTTTAACGTTCCGCACACTCTCCGCTCAGACAAATTGGGGGGAGAGACCTCTCAAGCTCCTTTTCCGGAAGGGTCTGAGCCATGAACTGCAAGCCGAGCTCATTTGTCGTGATGAAGGGAGAAGTTTAGCTGACTTTATGGATCTGTCCATCCGTCTCGACAATCTGATCCGAGCACGGCGATCGTCCACCCACTCTCCGTCCTCTGAAGGCGCTCCGCCCCCACGTCATGCCTCCGCTCATCTCACTCCCGCGGAGAAAGCACGTCGCATGCATAACCGGCTCTGTTTATACTGCGGCGCGCCCGGGCATCGTCTGCCCTCCTGTCCCGTCAGACCACAGAACGAGAGCAAGTTAGTGAGTGTGACTAGTTTCGTCTCGCATACGCAGACAGACGCCCGATTCGCCGTGCGCCTGAACGTACTCGGCGGAAGTATTGGATTAGAGGCACTCATTGATTCCGGTGCTGCTGGAAACTTCATTTCAGAGGAGTGTGTCAAAGCCAATGCCATCCCCGTGACAGAGTGTGAGGTCCCCGCAGCCGTCGAAGCGATAGACGGTCGACCCGTCGGGGAAGGACGGATAAGATTCGTTACCGAAGAGATCGAGCTACTGGTGGGTTCCCATCACCGCGAAACGATCCGGTTCTACGTCATTACCTCTCCCCGTCATCCTCTGATCCTGGGGTTGCCATGGCTAAAGCTCCACAATCCGATCATCTCCTGGAGAGAACCACGGATTATATCATGGGATCCAGTTTGCGCTCCTCATAACCAGCCCTCCAAAGCCCTGCTTCCACTATACTCCGCAAACACCGCGCTGGCCACTCCCGTCAACCCCGACCTCCCGGCCGAATATCATGACCTCATAGAGGCTTTTAGCAAGGTCAAGGCTACCAAGCTTCCTCCTCACCGTCCCGGTGACTGCAGCATCGAGCTGCTTCCCAATGCCACACCCCCGAGAGGCAGAATCTTCCCGCTCTCTCAGCCAGAGACCGAGGCCATGAATACTTATATCGAGGAGGAACTGGAAAAAGGGTTCATCCGGCACTCCGTGTCACCAGCATCATCCGGCTTCTTCTTCGTAAAGAAGAAGGATGGGGGCCTCCGTCCGTGCATAGACTATCGAGCTCTGAATGACGTGACCGTCAAATTCCGCTACCCGCTCCCCCTGGTCCCCTCAGCCCTGGAACAGCTGCGCCGGGCCAGGTTTTTCACTAAACTGGATTTACGCAGTGCTTATAACTTGATCCGCATCAGAGAGGGGGACGAATGGAAGACCGCCTTCTCCACCCAGTCCGGCCATTACGAATACTTGGTCATGCCGTTCGGCCTATCTAACAGTCCATCCGTGTTCCAATCCTTTATCAATGACGTGTTCCGAGACATGCTGGATCGATGGGTAATCATTTACATTGACGACATACTAGTATACTCTGAAACCATGGAGGCTCACGTCCAGCATGTACGTGCAGTGCTGAAAAGACTGATTCAACATCAGCTCTATGCTAAAGCAGAGAAATGCGAGTTCCACCAAACCTCTACGTCTTTTCTGGGTTACATCATCTCCGCTGGAGGGGTCGCCATGGACGAGTCCAAGGTGGAGGCAGTGTTAAAATGGCCCCGGCCCCAGACTGTCAAGGAATTACAACGCTTTCTCGGCTTCGCTAATTTCTATCGCCGCTTCATTCGTGGATTCAGCACCGTCGCGGCGCCACTCACGTCTATGACAAAAAAAAAAACCTCATCCCGTCTGTCATGGTCACCTGAAGCAACTCGAGCGTTTCACCTGCTGAAAGAGCGCTTCACAACCGCTCCCATCCTGCATCACCCTGATCCGGTTCGGCCATTCGTAGTAGAGGTAGACGCATCCAGCACAGGCATCGGAGCGGTGCTCTCTCAACGACAAGGTCCGGCTAACAAGTTGTTCCCATGTGCTTACTACTCTAAGAAACTATCTACCGCGGAACACAATTATGACGTGGGGGACCGTGAGTTACTGGCCATGAAAGCGGCCTTCGAGGAGTGGAGACACTGGCTAGAGGGCGCCCAACAGCCGTTCACGGTTATTACGGACCATAAGAACCTCGAATACCTACGCGCGGCCAAGCAGATGAATCCCCGTCAGGCCCGATGGGCCATGTTCTTCACACGGTTCAATTTCACAGTAACCTACAGACCCGGTTCGAGAAATATCAAAGCCGACGCACTTTCCCGCCTGAGTAATGAACCTGACCAACCCTCTCGGACAGAGACCATTATTCCCGAGACTCGAATTATCGCTCCAATCCAATGGGACATCATGACCCAGATCTCCCAGGCCAACGCGCTATCTCCACCTCCCAACGATTGTCCCGCTACCAAAACCTACGTACCCGAGACCTTACGCTCCGTCCTGTTACATCTGTTACACACTACACCCAGCTCCGGTCATCCCGGCGTATCAGCCACGCTCCATCTGGTACGAAACACTTTCTGGTGGCCCTCTCTGTTCCAGGACACCCAGGAGTTTGTAAGGAGGTGTGCCGTGTGCAACACGTCCAAGTCATCACATCAGCTCCCGGCAGGCTTACTGCAACCTCTACCCATCCCTCAACGGCCCTGGTCTCATATCGCCATCGATTTTATTACCGACCTGCCCAAGTCCGATAACTGTACCGTCATCCTCACAGTCGTAGACCGGTTCTCCAAAGCATGCCGCCTGATTGCGCTACCCAAGCTACCCACGGCTTTCGAGACAGCTGAAACCTTGTGCAGTAATGTGTTCCGGTTCTACGGCATTCCCGAGGACATCGTCTCGGACAGGGGCCCACAATTCACTTCCCGAGTGTGGGCAGCTTTCTTCAAAAGACTGAATATGAACGTCAGCCTAACCTCGGGATACCATCCACAATCCAATGGGCTAACCGAACGTCTCAACCAGGAGCTCACTCGCTTTCTTCGTTCCTACTGTCACGATCACCAGACTGACTGGAGCAAATATCTAATGTGGGCAGAATACGCACAGAACTCGCTCATCAAGCCAGCCACCGGTCTCACGCCCTTTCAATGTGTCCTCGGATACCAGCCTCCCCTGTTCCCCTGGTCCGGTGAACCCTCTGATCTACCTGCCGTAGATGATTGGTTCCGTAAGAGCGAGGAAACCTGGAGCGTGGCACACCGCCAGTTACAGAGAGCCATCCGCCGCCAGAAGCGCCAAGCCGACAGACGGCGTAGACCACATCCTGACTATCAGCCAGGGCAATGGGTATGGCTCTCCACCCGCGACATACGACTCCGTCTCCCCTGCAGGAAACTCAGCCCCAGGTTCGTGGGTCCTTTTAAGGTGCTTAGACAGGTGAATCCTGTTTCCTACCGCCTGGCACTTCCACCAGGCTACCGCATTTCTCCCACGTTTCATGTTTCACTCCTTAAGCCTGCCGACGGTCCGAGAGGGGGGCGAGAGGAAACTGCCGAACCACCAGCGCCACCGCCCTTGCTGATCGGGGACGAGGTAGCGTACCAGGTTCGCAGCCTCCTTGACTCCAGACGCCGGGGCGGCCAGCTCGAGTACCTGGTCGATTGGGAGGGATACGGACCAGAGGAACGGTCATGGGTGAGAGCACGGGACATCCTAGACCCCTCACTTACTGCTGAGTTTCACCAGTCCCATCCAGACAAGCCAGCCCCTCGACCTCGCGGGCGGCCCCGACGGCGCGCTCTTCCTCGCTTCGGGAGCCGCTCGCAGGGGGGGGGCTCTGTTATGAATGAAGCACCTGCCTTGTCTCCTGACCGCCACCAGAGGGAACCTTCACCCGAGTTCTAACGACTCCCGAACTACATCTCCCACAAGCCACCGCTCCTGTCATTACCACTACCAGCTGATCCCAATCACAGGCGTTCTATAAAACAGGATCTTGAACTTCCCTTCTCTGCGAAGTCTCGATTTGCCTCTGCTATCGGTCTGAGCGTTTGTCTGTCAGTGAATTCATGGTTTTGACTCTGTTTTGGTTTTTGCTCCCCTTTGTTATTGTCTGCCGCCTGCCCCGACCTTCTGCCTGTATTACCGTTTCTGATTTCTGCCTCACCTTTGATATTGTGACTGCCGATTCTGACCTACGCCTGTCTGTACCTCGAGCTTGTATTAAAAGCGTGCACATGGATCCTCAGTCTCATGACCTGTCATTACAAAATTGAATTGAATTAAAGTATATATTCACTATGAACAGATAGATAGAAATATGACCTAATATTAGAATGACTTAAAATCACCAAAACTAATTTGAATTTAATGGCTGAATTATCATTTACAAATTAAAGGAACAGCTATTGTATTGCATTGGGAACAAACTGCATTTTCAAGAAGTGGGGATAAATTCAATTCAATTAAATTTTAGTCATGTAGAACATTTCAAATAGACATTATAACAAAGGAATATAAATGAATTACTTGAGTAAATTACAGGAATATAAAAATACTTTTATATAATAAAAAACTACAATTGTAAAATTTTAATGTATATGTATCCTAATGAGCAATCTAGAAGCAATGGTGGCAAGGACAAACTCCCTGAGACGATATGAAGAAGAAACCTTGAGAGAAACTTTTCTTTAAAAGAAAAGCTATCCTTACCTGAGTGACCCCGGAGAATGGGATTATAAATTATTTACTCAAGTCAAGAAGTCAAGTGAAGACTTCATGACTTGACCTGACTAAATTATTTATAATCACATTCTCTGGCGTCACTCAGGTAAGGTAATTTACTTTCTAGAATTATGTATTCCAGTGGAATTGTGTTACCCAGAGCTTTGGAAGAACTTTTGAGTGTGAAAGTATACAAGTACTGTCCATTTAAGATGGATCAGGGAGAAAGAGATAAGGAAAGAGATGGAGAATATTAGGTATGCTTATGATCATGTAATGGTTAATGACAATGTACATTGCATGCAAAGTGGCCACCGTACAAGTCCCTGCCTGCACTTTGCATGCAATGTACATTGTCATTAACCATTATATGATCATAAGCATACCTAAGCATACAAGGCAGGGACTTGTACGGTGGCCAAGAAGTGCAAAACACATTAACAAATCCGAAAACAAATTAACAAATCCGAAAACACATTAACAAATCCGAAAACAAAACAACAAATCTGAAAACAAACTAACAAATCCGAAAACACATTAACAAATCTGAAAACAAATTAACAAGTCAGAAAACACATTAACAAATTCAAGTTTTCGGATTTGTTAATGTGTTTTCGGATTTGTTAATGTGTTTTCTGACTTGTTAATTTGTTTTCGGATTTGTTAATGTGTTTTCGGATTTGTTAGTTTGTTTTCGGATTTGTTGTTTTGTTTTCGGATTTGTTAATGTGTTTTCAGATTTGTTAATGTGTTTTCGGATTTGTTAATTTGTTTTCGGATTTGTTGTGTTTTCGGGTTTTTGTTCATTTGTTTTCGGATTTGTTAATGTGTTTTCAGATTTTGTTGTTTTGTTTTCGGATTTGTGTTTTGCACTTCTCGGCCACCGTAGACTTGCTATGACAATATAACTAAAAACGGAGTGCGAGAAGGGGACTGATATATACAGAATTTATCTTGGCATGCTCTGCTCTGGGCTTATGTGTCCCTGGGCTAATACAATTTGTTAATGACTTCAACTTATGACTGTGATATTTCTTTTCTCTTTTGATAAACCTGTGCTGAACACAGACACTCCATGACTGTTTCTTCTTGCATAAGTAATTGGCCATTTTGAATAATAAATTGGCCAGCATATAAGAGTCTAAATCATTTTATATAATTACTTATTATGTAACTTTTTTATTTTTATTTTGGTCAGTATCATTAGCAAGAGCTTAGCTACTGCAGAGGCAAGAAAGAAAATACTGTAAGTGCACACAGAGGGCAGGTTTACTCTGAAAAACACAAAACGATGAAATACAAATGGTTACTGATACTTTCCGTTTTTGAAATTTGCTGTGGTTCTTTGTATAAACAATTTGCATTGAGGCTTCACTGCAGACTTCAATGCACCATGACTTAGACCAAGACTAGTTTAGCATCTAGTCGTTACATAGCATAAAATAATTTTGAAGTTTGTTCATTTGTAAGATGTTAATTAAAATATTAAATAATCACTAAACAATTAAGACTGAAATGGTTTTGTACAATGTGTCTTGAAGAAGCATGTACCAATCCCTCACTTTGTCAGATTCACCTTAAGGCCAACTCATCTTAAAGATTGTAGGACTGCTGTCACATGCTGCATGCTTGCCAAATATTGTATTGTACCTGATGACCTAATATATCTAAGGGCCTTTTTACACCTGGTCACTTCATGAGTTTTGTCTGATCCGATAGCTATCTGATTTGTTAAAACTGTTCCATTTACATTACATAAATTCAAATAAATGCATCTCGGCGAATAGGATATCAATCCGAGCTTTCTACTCCCGCCCAAAATGCAAATATATTTTACCTCATTTCCGTGGTAATTGAAATGGAACACGCTTTGATGTATACACTTAAATATACTTTTGTTTCTATGTGTTCTACAGAGCTTTTGTTGGACGCTTTCATCGCTCCAAAGAGCAATAAGTGCCTGGGTGTCGTCTATGTTATTTGTTTCTGGCGCGATGCACGACTCGCGAGTCACTTGCGAGTGACGTACTTCCGTTTGGGAGGAGTATAGCGCTGATGTATGTGGCTTGAGCAACCACATTCATTTACTCCTGTCCAGTTTCATCTGAAATGCATCCCAGACCACCTCCTGAAGTGGTTTGAACCATCGGATTTATATCCGTCTCGAAACCGTTTCGGAGGGCATTTAGACCTGGTCTTTTTACCATCGGATTGCTATCTGATCACAGAAAACGCATGAAGTGACCAGGTGTAAAAAGCCCCAAACTTGGTCTCATAATTCTCTGGAATTCTTGAATAGGAGAGTTATGTTGAATAAAGAATTAAGACATTTTTGCATTAGACATGACACAGACACGCTCGAATAATTCTCCCTCTTCAGGAGCTAAAAAAAAAGTATTGAAAAAAATCCTACATCGTTGCGTGATTTCTGCTTTGGTGAAATGTTGACTTTTTAAAGTAGACTGTTACAACCTGATTCGAGCACATCTCTGAACCCGTATTTATCCGACGTAATCAATCGACTAAGCGATAGTTTAAGATCGACACACCAGCTTGATATTCAGAGTCCTAGTCCTGATTACAACGTCACTTGTGCACAGTTGCCTCGCCGTGACACATTCTACAAACTAAATCAAAATCTGTTAACATTATGGAATAGTCTAAACGATTACTGTGATATCTTACAAGTAAATCCTGACTTAATCGATGCAGCAAACCAACTGAATGAAAATCTATGAACTTCAGACAGGATTAATACAGTACTCAACATGAACAGCTCGGTTAAAATTCTGGTCTATATGCATCATCTACACCTTCGACTCCGCGTGACATATTCTTAGAACTAAATCAGAGCCTGTTAATATTACAAAATATCCCAAATGAACAAGATCATTCTTCACCGTTAAATTCTGCATTAATAGAGGCGGTGAATCAGCTGACCAAAAGTTTGAACTTTGATCTAATGAACAAAATGTTTATATTGCAACATTTCCTGAACTCCCTCAACATCAAAGACTGGTATCTGCTTTATGATCTTAATCAAAGCCTTATTTCGTTAAATCTCATTAACTTAATTGACCAACCTGACAGTGTTCCGCAAAACCCTGAACTTGATAATGAGCACATCCCTAAAATGGTAAATGATCAATCGGTAAACATACCGCCCCCAATATTGAAAATGATCAAATATATCACGTTGTGGAGAACATACAACCCCCTAATGTTGAAAACAACCAAATAGAAAATGGTTTAGATCCTAATATTAGGATAATTAATCGTGACAGGTTCAATATCACTGAGATCAGGAGAAGAGTGAAATTTTCAACAATTGCTAACATGAACAGTTTTGTTGAATTTTATAATCATATTTTAGAGATTTTATAAAGCTTGATAGATGTTGCGAATGAAATGATTTCTCCTAAGGATCATGTCACCATTGAAATTAGAGGGGTTACGCTCAAAATGTCATCACGCATTCAACTAGTCAATGGATCCATCAATTTACAGTCTTTTTTGACCATGCCCGAAAATACCATTCAAAGTAATCGTGACATTTTTATGGATAATATGCTTGAACTGGTAATACAAATAGTTCGACCGCCTCACGGTGATGCAGCTAGAAGAAGAAAAATGTATGCAATATTCTGTACGGAAGCCACCATGTGCTTTGCATTATGCGTTACACAACTTTTAATTCATGGTAAAAATGATTTTTAAAATGAACAAAATCACTAAAGGCATCCAACATGATGTGGGGTTAACTGAAAACATGCACGTCACCTTTGCTGAGCTATCTAAATTTGAGGCATATTTGCAGTGTAAAATCATATTTTTTTACGAAACTAATGATAAAGCCATGTACTCTTTCTTTCAAACCAGCAAGACTCCCCATGAAAAAACACTGTACTTGTTTTTGCACAACAACCACTATTACGGGGTTTAACCTTCCTATTTTCCCTGGGTCTTTTTGACCTGGCTGGAAGAATTTAATGTGTCATAACTTGGGTTTTCTTCCACATATTTGCCTGAAATTTAGCAGGACTGTTCCAAATTATGAACTTTGCAAGCAAAATTTATTTTGTCTATTTTCTCTGAACTATGTGTTCAGACCAATATATACTTTGCGTTTTGGAACAGCTTGGGTCATTTTGACTCGGCCACATTTAGTGGGGCAATAGGTCACACTTTTGCCCTTTTCAGCGCAATGAACATACATACAGACACAAAAATGCACACATAAAATGTCCACTAACACACGCATCCAAAACACACACTCACACTCCACACACACACACACACACACAAACACACACAAATTGGGCATTGCATTTCATTAGGCCTCCAGAAAAGAAAAAAAGCCAAACATTTGTAAATATTTCACACTTTTGATATGCCTTCACCTAGCAGAGGGCAAAATATGATCTAAAAAATGATGCCACACACACAGACACACACACACACACACACACACACAGTCAAACACTGTTCAAAGCATTGGGCATTGCATTTCAGTTGGCCTGCAGACAAATCAAAAGCTACACATTTGTAAACATTTCACACACACACACACACACACACACGTGCACACACACACACACTCATACACACACAATTCATATACACATTGCATTTCATTAGGCCTCCAGAAATAAAAAGCTACACATTTGTAAATATTTCTCACTTTTGATATACCTTTGCCTAGCAGAGGGCAAAATATGATCTACTGAAATGATGCCACACACACACACACACACACACACACACACACACACACTGGGCATAGCAATTCATTAGGCCTCCAGAAACAAAAGCTACTCATTTGTAAATATTTCACACTTGTTAGATGCATTTGTTCAACTGGGGGCAATCTACCAACAAGCTTTACACACACACACACATCAATCTACCAACAAGCTTTACACACACACACACACACACACACACACACACACACACACACACACACAGACACAGACACACACACACACACACACACACACACACACACACACACACACACACACACAAACATTGGGCATTGCAATTCATTGGGCCTCCAGCATTTCCCGGGTTCAAGCGTTTAAGGCCTTTAGGGAGTTTAAGGCCTTAAAGGATTTTCACATACACAAAGTGACAAATAAACAAAGTCATATCGGTGAGTCTACAATCCTCGTGCGAATCAAAACGAAGTATGAAAACATACTTGGAAATAAAGACCATTCTGATTCTGATTCTGATTCTGAGACTTTGCCTTACGAGTCAGCACAAAATTGGGTTTTTGGACCTATGGGCACAAACGCGTTTGTGCCTATGGGCACAAACGCCCCAGATTGTCCGATTCCGCTGAGATTTTGGCCCTGAGTAACTGTGACCAGTACTACCATCTGACCAAGTTTGAGCTCTCTAGGCCTTACGGTTTGGGCTGCACGGCCGTTTCTAGGGCGGAATAATAATAATAATAATAATAATAATAATAATAATAATAATAATAATAATAAAAATCCTAACAAAACAATAGGTTTCCAGCGCTTCACGCTTGAACCCTAATTATTTGTAAATATTTCACACTTATTATATGCATTTGTCCAGCTGGTGACAATATCTTCTCTTCTCTTCTTCTTCTACCAACAATCTTTACACACACACACGCACACACACGCACACACACACACACAAACACACATTGTGTTTTCATATTCAAATCATGTTTGTTTCCTCTCTTTTCTTTATGAATTTAGTTGCATCAGTTAGCTTTGGCCTGGAGATATGCTGAGTAATGTTTGACATTTATCAGTCAGTGGTTATCCAAAATAATATTTAATAATTTCTACTTATTTTACTCAAAACATGGCATAATTTCATAAGGTTTATCATTCATAAATTAAGTATAATAAAAAAAACATAAGGAGGTAAACGAAGTTTTATTCACATGAAATTATGGCATGTTTTTGAGTGTGTGTGTGTGTGTAGCCAGTTGTTGGTTGATCAGATGACATCAGGTGGGCAAAATAGATATTACAAGTGTAAAATAGCTATTACACACAGAATGGTGATAATTGTAGAATTTTTGATTTATAAGCATTCAAGTCAATTTGGCCTGGAAAAAAACAGGTTTTATTATTTGCTGACATTAAAAATGGTCAAAATGGTTTCAAAACAATCTCCTGCCCTTGAAATATACCAGCATGTAATTGTGCATTAACTTTTGTGCCTCTATAGTGAAAATAATTCAAAATTTCTGTTTTTTTTACTAAAAAATTAGGCATTTTTGTATATAAATAAGGTTTATTATACCGAATATTTATTTATTTTTTTTTTTTGCAAAATATATGTTAATATGTTGGAAACAAGTTAGACTAAAAAGGTGAAAAAAAAAAAAAGAAGGCAATCATATATACTTCATTTTTTAGAAGCAGTCAAAACAGACAAGGTCAAGTTGACTCAATGCTCCTAATTTGTATAGGAGGACAATAGGAAGGTTAAAGCATCACCGGATTTTGGCGGTTTAGTTACGTCTGTCAGTTCTGTCACGCTGGGTTTGAGGATGCACGGAATCATCAATGAGAATTTAGTTGTAATGTTTGTCATGATGTAGATTGCTACAAACAACCCCGAAACATAACAAAATGTCCAGACTGTTTGAGGTTATGTAGATCAAAACAGGTTTCTACTGCAGTAACTGTAATAATACGTGACACGACACAGCCCATTTAACCTTAAACAACACGTGTGCCCTGAGAGATTGTGTAAACTCTGCGGTGAAAAACTCAACAGAGATCCTGAATATAATTGTTTTACAGTTTGGTTGTGTAGTTTTCCTTCATGGCAGTAGAGGGTGCTTAATGTATTTATTACATTATTATTTAATTCTGGCCTGAATAGAGAAGTTTATTGGTGTGCTGAGCTTTAAGTCTATCTCAACAGGCTGAATAGGATCAAATTGGAGACTACAGGAGAAGTCGACTGATCTGCATGAGGAGATTTACTTTAACCCTCTGGGGTCTGACCATTTTGTTACACTGGCAGAGGTTCTGACATGCTCTTACATTTGGTCTTTTTTCAGTTACTTCAAAACATATTAATGGCTAATATCACATAACACTGTATTCAGCAAAAACTTGGCTACAATATTATGTAAGTAAAATGTATGTAGATGTTTGTATTTTTAAGTAAATGATGTTTATGCGTGGTTAGTAAAAAAAAAGAAAAAGAAAAGTTGCTGAAATAAGGCCAAGAAACACATACTAAACATTTGTTCACAAACAATAAAGTTCTCTACTCTTGTAGAGTTGAGAATTTGCTACAAAAAGATGTAAAAACCATTTTACCCACTCATTCACATGAAACAATACATTGATTTAACTTTTGTAAGACAGTTTTTGTTGTGTAAAGGCAATATGCGAGGGCGGGTCAATGGTCATGAATATTGATGATTCACACCTAAGGAGGCCCAACCCCCTAATGGCTTAGTCTGGATTGTGTTGACAAAAGTATGAGTGTGGGGGGACTCAAAGAGAAAATGTTTTGCTTGTAGTTTAATAAAATAGTGTGCAATAAAGTACAAAAGACTTAAGATTTTATTTATATCTGTACTTGACAAAATAAAACTTTTATTTTACCAATGGTAAAAAAAACATGAACAATACAATAGAGTCAAGAGTCAAGAAGCTTTATTGTATGGAATGATTCTAAATGTCAGCTGTAAATGTGCAGGTGATGGTAAAGGTAAAGGTGATGCAGACACATTCCTAAAAAAAAAAAAAAAACATAATTAGTCTCATCGTGTATTTTCCAAAGTACTAAGCAACACATTAGTAATAATAATATACAGTATAACTAATATATACTAATATACAATATAACAGAAAAATGGGTACATGTGGACGTACTCTTTTTTGTTCCCAGTTTCGTTGCTGTGTGCCCTCGTGCGCATATCAGACGAAGGTGAACGTGTTGCAGCCACATTCCTAAAAAAAAATCATAATTAGTATCATGTATTTGCAAAGTACAAAGCAACACACCAGTATTACTAATACTGAGAACATAAAAAATTGTAAATGTGGCTTACACTGGATGAATGTTGCTCGCGTTGCTGCGTGCCCTCGTGCGAGTATCAGACGAAGGTGAACGTGTTGCAGCCACATTCCTAAAAAAAATCAAAATTAGTATCATGTATTTTCAAAGTACAAAGCAACACAATTAATATAATGTATTTTCCACATCAGTAATACAAATATTCTGCACGCATAATAGAAAAAAATGGTTACATGTGGACGTACTCCTTATTGTTCTCGTTGCTGCGTGCCCCCGTGCAAGCATCAAACGAAGGTGAAAGTGTTGCAGCCGGTGCAGGTGAAGACAAGAGTGATGCAGCCACATTCCTACAAAAGTTTTTAATAATTAATATAATGTATTCTCCACAGTAACTTATAAAGCAATAACTAAGGCAGTTAAGCATAGCTGAGTTAAAATAATTGGGTACAGAGATGCGCTGTATATGTTTGTTAACGGGCCGTTACCGGACATATTTATGGCTAAACATTAACACAAGACATATCTCCGGGCACATTTACAGCTCATCGACACCACATCGATACATTTAAGCCACGTTCACACTGCAAGTCTTAATGCTCAATTCGGATATTTTGCTCAGATCTGATTTTTTTGTTTGTCTGTTCACATTACCTTTTAAAATGTGGCCTATATCAGATACCAGTGTGAACTGTTTGCTGTTTCGAACTGACCCGCATGCGCAAACGAACAATAACAATGACGTCACACGCAGCAGGCCGTTGCGCTAAAAAGTTGGCGAGGTTATGGAGGAAGTATTGTATCATCTGGTGCAAGCAAACATATCATGTAATGCTATAATGTGATGTATTCAATGCCGGCGCAAAAAAAAAAAAAAAGGTTTCGCCGGCGCATAATTGTGACGAATGTCGATGTAGATTGATGTAAAAGTCGCATCAAATCCGCCTTGGCTGTTCACACTGCGGCCACATAGTAAAAGATCAGATTTGGGTCTGATTCAGGACCACATATGGAAGTGGCCCAGATCTGATTTGAAAAAATCAGATCTGGGCCAGATTTGAGTGTTCACACTACTCCTGAAGAAGTCTGACCTGGTCACTTGACCCCAAAAAAGTTTAGGATTTGGGCCACTTTTACCTGCAGTGTGAACGTGGCCTTACACCCGAACAGATAGTCACGTAAACAAGACTAGTTGAGGCATAAACACTAGTCAAAATATATTCTAAATAGTGATATTGCTATATAACATATTGTATATTCACATTACATTAATAGCATACAGCTTAATAAGAACTAACATTTTAAGGTAAATAAAAGTTTACCTTGTCGTCGGAGTCCTGCTGTTCATCTGAGGAAACGGTGAATTCTTCCTCGCTGTCCAGGAGCATCTGTAGAGCTTCCTCAGCTGTAAAGCGTTTCCTCTTCCCAGCGCGTCGATAAGTGAATGAATCTGTTAAAACTTTGTGCTTCTTATAGCATTGTTTGGTGGCGTTGATCTTATTTGCATAGCCCGCTCAGGTAATTTTCATATGAATGGCGCGCACGGCGGTAGGTGGGATCACATTAGTGGTAATGAGGTCGAGCCAGAAAAACTGTACCTCTCTTTACTTACATACAGATTACACAAAAAGAAAATATTTGCTTTCGATTTTAATTACCTCGTTTAAAAGTAGACATTTCAGGCTTTCATTAGACATATGAATCATGTTCGTGTGATAAGTATTGGCGGAGTTATCAGTTCATGTTTGTAATGTGTTTCAGGAAGAAGGTCAAGTTCACAGAGATGTCTGAATGCACAACCTGGTTATTTTCATTTGCCAAAAGCACAGCGTTTTGTTGTTAATATTAAGGCACTCAAATAAAAGTAGACACTTCACAGTTTCGAATGATGTATTACATGTATGTGTATGACTATGAATGATGGAGTATTTTAAGTGGACTTCACGTTGAAGAGGAAAAGGCGCGCCATTCGACCCAAGAGGGTTAGGGGTTTGTTAGAAAGCAGCGACTGCATTCACCAAACTGTTTGTGGATTTCGCTATGGTTTATTGTGGTGGATTTGTGCTGTTTTGCCGGACTGACAAACGATGGAGTATTAAGGTATGAGTTGTGATCACATTATTATAAGCTCGAGCTGTCATCAAACTGACTTGAAAACGTATATATGGCCATTTAAAACAAATTGTGCAACACAGTTAAAAAGAGACTAATGGGTGTTTCATATGATTTATTTTGTTCATGCTCACAACGTTTGCAATGTTTACAAACTTTGTATTTATGGATATGTTGCGAATGAGCAAAGTGGTGTTTAAGGTTTAAGGTTTAAAAATGGCAGAGAAAAGTGAGACTTGTGTCTAAATTGACTGATCCTGACCAGGATCATACGCAAAATACAGAGGGTATTGATATAGACCACACGGTTAGAAAACGTGAGGTCAAACTTACTACAAAAGGGTTGTTGTTTAAACGTTACAAAGAAACTCAAAGTTTGAAATGGCAGCATATTTTAAAGGTGTACTGACTGATCTTATGGTTAAAGCTGATTTTGAAAATGTTGAATGCTGGGTTTATTGCCCAATGAAGAGAGAGAGAAACATGAAACATGGTTTAAAGCCAAACTACTGTGGATTGAGGAGTTTTCTGCTATTGTCATTAAGTGGCTGAAACAACATCAAGAAAGAAATCAGTGTGCTGACAGTGAAATCAACCCTGATGATAGCGTTTCCAACATTGAAGCCCGGGCGAACAGTCCCACGTCGAGCCGACACAGTAGTTCAAGTTCAACCAAATCCATCGAGTTCATCAATGTACGCATACAGGTGGAGGCCTAAAAAAATTAAGGAAACAAAAGGAACACATGGATCTTGATGCTGAATTAGCAGCCTCTACTGCAAAGTTATTTGTCCTCAAAATGTTTGAACAATAAACCACTGAGAGTGTGATATCAGATGGGATGGAATCTTATATTGACAGAGGAAAATCTAAATCAAAAGCTTAATTTCTCCATCCAAATTTGATTGAACCACCAAATGCCACATCACATAGCTATAAAAGCGTTCCATTACTACCTTCCTCTCACAGTGTGCAGCAGCAAGATTCTCAAACTGGTAGGATAGTACAAGGAGAAACTACAACACACAGTACATGTCTCAAAGTTCCCAACAAAGGAGTACATGCTTCTTCAAATGCTGAGGAGCAAACCATTTCAATGTTAAGTATGCTTCAAAAGCAACAGCCAATGACAGAGCTGCTAATACAACAGCAAAAGTCTAGTCACCTCCCACCACGTGAAATTCCAATATTTAATGGAGATCCTTTGCAATTCAGTTCATTTATGAAAGTGTTTCAGTTTTGTTTCAGACTGCTTATATTTTCTAGAAAGGTATACTAAAGGACGTCCATAGGAAATGGACAGCTGCATGAACATGACACCTGAAAGAGCTAAAAAAAATCGAAAAGCTAAAACAATGCTTAAACAGCATTTTGGTGATGATCATGTGGTATCTGCTGCCTACATGGAAAAAGTGATTCAATGGCCAGTGGTCAGAGGAGAAAATGTTACAGCTCTTCTAGACTATGCAATTTTTCTATGAGGTTGCTGTAATGCAATGCAACATACAATACTTACAGGAACTGAACATGCCAGCCAACATGCAAACAGTGGTTCTAAAACTTCCTTTCAAGCTAAGAGAATAATGAAGAGATCTTTTGGAACAAAATAATCAGAGAGCTAATTTTGATGATGTTGTCTCATTCATTGAGTGTCAAGTTCAATGAGGGCAGTGGTGGCTCAACCGGTTAAGGCTCTGGGTTGTTGTGGTTCGGAGGATCGGGGTTCAAGGCCCAGCACAGCCAACTGCCACTGCTGGGCCCTTGAGCAAGGCCCTCAACCCTCTCTGCTCCAGGGGCGCTGTATCATAGCTGCCCCTGCACTCTGACCCCAACCTCCTCAGTTGGGGTATGTGAAGAAAAGAATTCCACTGTGCTGTAATGTATATGTGGCAATAATAAAGGCTTCTATGCCCTATTCTGTATGATAGCGTCTAGTTAAAATAATTTCTGATCCAGATGCATTCAGAACATAGAGAAAGGAATCCTCAATAAGCAAAAGGATGTGACCAAATGGAAACCACAATCTCTTTAAGCCCAAGCTTAAACGGAACAGCTTTGCTACTAGCATTACTGATGTCAGTACAGTTGTCAAGTCACCTTACCGCTACAGTGAACATTGATTGATGTAAAAAGAATGGAATTGCTATTGGAGAAGCAATATCAACATGATTTTGGTGAAAGGACGTATGATGATAATGAGGAAATGTCCAGAGAAGATGCCAAGTTCATGAAAATAATGGAAGAGTCTGTAAACCTCAAGGATGGACATTACAACTTGAAACTACCTTTCAGGAGCATGGATGTAACTCTGCCTGACAATCACTGCAATCCATTCCAGAGCAAGACAGATGCAAGAACATCATTGATCTCAACATGAACCGAGATCAACTGCCAGTAGAACAGGCTCTGGGGATTCAGTGGTGTGTGCAAACGAATACATTCAACTTCAAGACTGTGTGTAAGGAAAAGATGCACAGTAGACATGGGATCCTGTCAGTGATCAGTTCAGTCTATGATCCTGTAGGTTATCTGTCACCAGTAATACTACCTGTCAAGTTCCTTCTACAGGAATTATGCAGAACAAATTATACCTGGGATGAAGAGATTACTCCAGTTCTTGATCAACAATGGATCAAATGGGTAACTGATCTGAATCTCTTAAGCACTTTCACAGTTGACCAATGTTTAAAGCCACATGGTTTTGGACAACCTGTTCAAGCTCAATTACATCTTTTCTCAGATGCCAGTCAAAAGGGATATGGCTCTGTAACTTACCTTAAACTACAGAATAGCCATGACACTATTCATGTCTCATTTCTTCTGGTTAAATCCAGAGTGACACCTCTTAAACCAGTCACCATTCCCCGCCTAGAGCTAACTGCTGCTACTCTAGCTGTTCACATAGATAAAATGCTGAGAACAGAACTGCAACTGGATTTGAAGGAATCACGTTTCTGGACTGATAGCACGTCTGTCCTAAAATATATAAAGAATGAGAACAAAAGGTTTCGACCTTTTGTGGCAAATAGACTATCTATTAGAGGCTTCTGATGTAACACAGTGGAAGTACATCCATACTTCTCAAAATCCAGCAGACGATATGTCTAGATGAATGACTGCATAGAAGCTTATAGCTAGCAAGAGGTGGTTAAATGGTCCAGAGTTTCTGTAGAAACCTGAAGAGGAGTGGTTAAACTATAACACTGAGACAAGTATTTCTGTCGATGATTCAGAAATCAAAAGGGAGCTCACAACAAATGTTGTAAATGTAGAGGATGTCAATAATACCATGCCCAGACTGATCACATACTTTTCTGATTCAAAACGACTCAAAGTAGCAGTAGCATGGTTACTTAAGTTTAAGAGCAACTTACTAGAACTGAGTCATCAAAGAAAGCAGTTTATTGCAGCATCAGAAGTCCTGAACAATGGGGAACGTAAAATGCAGGAAGTTAAAGCTTCGTTGGGAGGACAGTGTTTGTCTTTGGTTGATCTCTTTATGGCAGAAAAGGCCATCATCCAATACTGTCAGCAAGAAAGGTTTAGTATGTAAATTGCTTCACTGGAATCTAGGAAAGCTTCAATCAAAAGGGATAGTGCTATTTACAAACTAAACCCAATTCTTGAAGATGGATTGTTAAAAGTTGGTGTACGGTTATGCAAGATTGCAATGCCTGAAGAAGTGAAACATCCTATAATTCTCTCCAAAGATAAACACATTTCCAAGCTTATCCTTAAAAACATCCATGAACAGACTGGGCATGGTGGAAGAAATCATATTCTTTCCAAATTAAGAAGAAAGTACTAGATCACCCATGCCAATGCAGCTGCAAGGACAATTATTTCAAGCTGTGTCTATTGTCGGCGTCAGAAAGGGAAATTGGGTGAACAAAGGATGGCTGACCTGCCTTCAGAAAGTTTAACTGTAGACCTACTTCCATTTACCAACATTGGAGTAGATTACTTCGGTCCAATTGAAGTTTAAAGAAGCTGTTCGCTTGTGAAGTGTTACAGTGTGATATTTACATGCATGGCCAGTAGAACAGTCCATTTAGAGATTGCTTATTCTTTGGACACTGACTCTTTCATTAATTCATTGCACAGTTTCATATGTAGAAGAGGTCAAGTGTCTCATTTAAGATCGGACAATGGAACTAACTTTTTGGCGCAGAAACGGAGTTGAGGAAAGCACTAGCAGAGTTAAATCAAGACAAGATCCAGACAAATTTAGCGCATAAAGGCATCAAGTGGAGTTTTAATCCACCCGCAGCTTCACATCATGGAGGAGTATGGGAACCAATCATACGAATGATAATCATACGATGTGTTGTCTTCAGTTCTGCATCAACAAACATTAGATGATGAGGGTTTACACACCTTTATGTGTGAAGTAAAGGCCATTCCAATCAATCGACCCATTACCAAGGTGTCGGAGGATACGAACGATTTAGAGCCCCTCACTCCCAACCATCTTCTCACTATGAGGAAAAGGCCTGTCCTACCTGCTGGACTGTTTGATGAAAATGACCTGTATGCAAGAAGAAGGTGGAGGCAGGTGCAATACCTCTCAGACCTCTTTTGGAAGAGGTGGATAAAGGAATACTTACCTCTGCTACCAGAGAAACAAAAATGGACCAAGGAAAGACACAATTTGCAACCAGGTGACATTGTTCTCGTGGCAGACACTGCAGCCCCAAGTAATTCTTGGATGCTTGGAAAAGTAATAGAAACTTTCCCAGATCAGAAAGTTTTAGTAAGGTCTGCAAAAATCCAAACAAATTTTAGTATCATAATGAGACCAGTAAAAAACTTTGTCTTTTAGTAGAAACATAAAATATGAGTGGGTTTTGAAAATGCCTGAATAAATGCATAAAATGGAATATTCTGTTGATTTTTAGTTTATTTTTCTTGGTTATTGTTGATTGTAAAAAAAAAATTGTGTTTATAATTTTGATTGTAATACATGGCTCCTTATGTAAATATGTTAATTTTAATTGTTTCCTCAACCGTCATAAACAATTAGGGGCCGGTGTGTAGGAGCCATTTGATTATGTTGGTTGTGTAGTTTTCTTTCATGACAGTAGAGGGCGGTTAATGTATTTATGGTGACGAATTACCACAGCGAGTGTGCGTGAAGGAGCAAGGTCAAACAAACTTTTTGGCCATCACCGTTGTCACCACATCTGAACTTGACTAGATCTTGACTAGTTTCTTTTATTTTCTTTATTGTTTATTGCTGTTTAAATTTGGAATCAAAAAAGGGACAAAATAAATGGATTGGAATATCTAACTATATTCTTTAAGTTATGTACATTTATGTTTTATTGCCTATCTATATTCAAGTACAAACGACACGTCAGAACAAACATAAACATAAAGAAGGAAAAGGCTGATATGAAATACATATTTTATGATTTTTAGACTAGACTGGAAATGGGTACTCATACAGCTAGTTTCTTATGATGTATTAATTTTCACGGTAAACGTGGGTGTTCGTAATTGACAGGTGAATCTCCTCATTTTTTAAGCAGATCATTTTTTTTATCTGATAAAGCTTTTGATTTCAAGAAAGACATGACTGAATACTGTATAAACGACGTGGACATTTTGAGAAAAGGATGTTTAGCTTTCAGAATTGAAATAATGCAAAGTACAAAGGTGGATCCTTTCAAAAGCTTTATTATTGCTTCCATCTGCATGAAAATCTTTAGAACCACGTTTCTTCCCAAAAACACTCTAGCCATTCCGCCTCTCGATAATTACATCAGCAGGCAGAAGTCTCTCTCAACACCGGCCATTCAGTGGCTTGAATACATTTTCCCCACACATAACCTTCCCATTCAGCATGCTCTGAAGGAAGGTGAAGCCGGGTTCAGTTTATATTTTGTTGACGGTTTTTGTGAAGTTGGTCAGACACGAATGGCTTTTGAGTTTCTCTGATGTTTTTATCACGGATGTGAACTGTGTTTTCCCTTGTCAGCACCGCATCCTCTTAACTAGACGTTAGCTTCGTTGAGGTCAATCATAAGTCGTCATAAGTATTTGCAAGAGACCCACAATTTGCAAGTCGCGTCAATCTGGGAGCACGAGTGGAGTAAAATGAAGAAAAACCACATAAGTGTGATAAACTTTTTTAAAAGAGTTTGACTTTCCTGAGCGTTTAAACCCTCGAGATGCCCTTTACAGTGGACAAATGAACGCATTACATTTACAATCTGCAGCGCAACCCGGTGAGAGAATAGATTACTTCTATTTCACATCAATTTACCCGTATGTAAACATACCCTATCAGTCACCCTACCATTATTTTTCGTGACTTTGAACCTCTGGATATTTATTTTGGAATAGTTCGAGCAAAGGTATTACCGCCCAGAGGTCTTTGGGCCCAGTTCTTCCGTACTGTGTAAATAACAAACTCCTTTTCCCTTTGTGTAGAACATGCAGTGAGCAACAACAAAAACATTGTGATCATTCAGAACAGACTTGAGCTCTAACGGGGTACGTGGGCCTCTATCAAAGTAGCAAAAGCTGTCGAGAAAGGTTACAAAATATTAAAACTGTTTGAGGTCTGACATCTTCCTAAAAGATCCAATAATCTCTTTACAGACTACATTAAAATGTTCATCAAGACCAAACAGGAAAGTTCGGGGTATCCGTCCTGGGTAGTCGATGAAACCACAAAACGTAAATACTTTGCATAATGAGAGTATTAAATTGGAACAAAGAATCAAAGAATCTGTGGATAAACTAGCTTTAAATTTGTTGTGGGGCAAGATGTGCCAAAGACCGGTCAGATAAAAAAAAACTCTGATCAGAGTGCCGCAGCATCGGTGGCAAGAGGCCTACTAATGGGTGGACGGTTGAAACAGCACACATTTTGCAGTTGGCAGGCAAGTACAGTGCTTTTTTTATATATATATTTACTTGGTTAGTCATGCAACATTATACATATTCACTGTGTATTATTACATTGTGGTAGAGAGACTTGATGACAGAAAATGTTTTGCTGTTGGAAGACAGTATGACAAATCACACAGTTCAGTGCTAAATTTAGAAAATGTAGTTGGCTTGAAAAGAGTATTACAGGGCCGAAAAAGGTTTTTGAGGTGATTCAATTCAACAGGAAATGTATGTTAGTTGATCTGCCACATTATGCCAACCAATACACAGTGAATATGTGTCCATTATCCAACAAAACAGTGAAGCTGTTCCTTTTCAGTAGTCTGCATGCGCAGATGATAATCCTGTTTACTACACTGCACAATCAAACGCTTGCTTCGGGTCATGACACTTCATTTGAACTTTTAGCTAGCTTAAGGGCCATTAGTCACATGAGTATGAATTTTTATCAGAAGTAAAACATTAATTAAACACTTACTTTAAAAGTCCTAAATTGAAGATTGTCAGCTAAGATTTGGGTTAATAAGAATACTTAACTGTCAACATTGTCAGCCAATAACATTGCACAGTGAAAATCAGATAAGCGGCTGTGTATGGCAGCAAAAATTAACGTGTTAAAGTGAACAGACTAAACTTATAAAAAAGCAGGGAGAAAACAATACAAAAAACTGTAAAAACAGCACAAAATTTGACAGTAAAATACAGTATTTGATAACGTAAGCCACATAGTTTTGTTTCTAGGCATTAAATTCTGTCTTGTTACTATTACTATTGTTACTATTTCTTACTAACAGAAAAGGAGTCTACACTTATGACTGCTGAGCAGAAACTCTTGCAAGAGGACCTACTAAAAAGCAAGAAGAGAAAGAGGGTACCCAACAAACTTTACCTTGACACACAGGAGGTAGAAAAAGTTGCAAAAAAGGTAATAGGGTTCTTTTCATGAAAGCTATTTTGATAATATATTTTTACATTTCTGTCTGTATATATTTGTACATTTCTGACAGTGGTTAGCACTGTTTCCTCACAGCAAGAGCCCAGCAAGCAATTTTGCGTTTAAAAGATGCAACGTACATTATGGAATCATCTCGCAAGTTATTTTGGCAGAAGCGACATGTAACCAAATTCAAGGTTATTTTGCCTAGAAGTGTTAATCATTGCCGGACTATATTGGGTCTATAGTTAACCTAGACAGTGAAATGACGGCTATTGCTTGCTGGGAGGGTTCTGGGTTCAAACCCGCTGGCAACAAAAAATAAAAAATAAAAATAAATAAAAAAAGGAACTATAGTACTACAGCTATAAATTTAATCAGAGCCTAGCCATGGAACCTGTTAAACTTAATGGTTCATTTTAATCAGTTTTTGGTTTAATTTTTCTAATGTTTGTGTGTATTGTTTCATACATAATTGATTTTATCATTTTTACCCATTAGAAAAACTACAGACTCATAGCTGCAAGTCCCCAAGAAGAACCTAACCTCAGCCCAGTGGGGACTGCTTTAGAGGCACTTGAGGAGGAGATCAGGGCCCTCAGGGAAGAGAATGAAACACTGCAGGACCAGCAGAGTGTAGGATCTTCTGCAGCCAGTAAAGATCTTGAGACCCAAGCCAAGGCTTTACATAAGGAGAACACCAGGCTGTGCAAAATGGCAGTCAAAGGCAACTATCTCTTGTAGATTAAAATAGTGATTCTTTCAGATTGAATAAATTACGTCTCCTTATTTTTGGTGTTATTGTTAGATCTGTGACTACATTTTTAGGGGATATCTACTGATGTAGTATAGGGTTTCCTGTAGGAAAAAATTAGCCTAGGGCTAAACACTGTAGCGCCACTGAGGCAAAATTGGTCTGGCAGAAACGCTGTAATGCTTTCAGAACCCCTTACCACCACGTTTTGCTACACTTTGAGACACCAAAAAAATGAGCAGCGGTGTATTTTGTTTTTTACATGTTATGTATTTACAACTTGTTTGGAGTCCTGTTGTGGTAAATTCGGTGGGCCATATTTTCCAGAAATTCCATCACTCTTAGCAGCTGTGAGGACCCTCATTTCGGACAAGATCACAGAGAGCTCAAGCAATGGAGATGAAACCGAATATGAGGCCAGTGTTGCTCTACCATCACCTCCTCAACCCACATCTTCCAAACCACCATCAGTAAGTACATTTTTGTAATGGTCAATTAAAAACATTAAACATTCTGTGGTGATTTTATTTGTTTTTATTCTGGTTTGTCTTTCCTTCTTACAATTAATTAGGCGCCACTAGAGAATGATGACTCCACCAGAGTGTTTGCCCATTGTTGGGAGACTGCAGAAGCACAACCTACAGTGAAAGGAATGGCCTGAACCCTCCTGCTGGGCCTGTTCAGCATTGATGTCCTACTGAAGTCCAACCTGACGGGAGGGGTCAACAAGGTCGATCCATCTGCAGAGATACGCCAACCTCTGGACCCCAAGAAGCTTACAGCTTTACTCAGTAAGACAAGAATTTATTTTTAATGGATTAATATATTTTGCAAAGTTATTGTAAATGGTAAAGGGTAACAAACACTTTAGGACTGAAGTGTACACAACTAATAGCGAAACAGATGGACGAATAAAAAGCTTTAACAGCTTTGATATTCTTTTAGATATAAAGCGATTTCTCTATCTAGTCAGAATACAACAGACATTTTTTAGCATTAAAATAGATCCCCTGTAGCAGGTTTAAAATCCCAGCACCAGCACCAATTCACCTCCCATAGGCATACGCTTCGCTGCGACAAAGTAGCTACAGTTGCTTTCACTGACCACAATACTTCCTGGAACACAAAGTGGATACAGTAGTGTAACCTCCTCGCTCTAAAAGCCCCTTGGAGAACCTTCCAACTCCTTCCTTGGTTCCTTGAGATGCCAATTCTGATTTCAGACTGAACTATTTACAGGTAACCCCCGAAAAAGCAAGGACTAGGCATATAAGAAAAATATTACCAGTATTAGGATCCACCTCATCTTTTGCAACAATCAACATTGGATGTCTTTCTTATTTTATTTTCTTTTACAGATGCAGTTGTTCAGCAACACCCAGGGGCGAAGATTCCAGATATACAAACGGCCATAACAAAAAGGATCTGTGAGTTAAGACACCAGGAGAAGAAAAAGTCAATGGACAACTGAAGGACTGGCCAAGGACTGGCCAAGGCTGGATCCATAACACTGCACTAAAGGATTGTTCTGTTTTTTCCACTGAGGGATTGTTCTGTTTTTGTTGCACTGAAGACTGTTTTTTTTTTTTTTTATTACAATGAAGAACAGTTGTTCTTTTGGAAATGTTTTATTAATTCTTTTGAGTATTTTTGTTCATTTATAGTTGTTGTTGCCATCTATTGGATCACTTAAAAAATATCACATTTAAAAGAAGAAAAAAAAAAGATTTTATAGCCTTGAACTAATTATGATCTGGCATATATGGCATATCCCTACCAGCAAACCAGCCATTTGCCGAGCACATTATGTACATTATGTGTACATAAGCCTTAGATGGAACCATGGTGACATGCCTTTCATTCTGTTTGCTCTCAGGTCACTGTCCCTTCAGCTGCTGCTTTTGAAATAAACCTCATTCAGTTACTGTGAACTATATTGATGTCTCATTCAATCTATTATATTTTAAAATATATGACAGACATTGTACATTAGATTATTTCATATTTACCATGTATACAATATATAATATGATAATTATATATAATATATTATGTAATATAAATCAATATATGGAGGCACGGTGGCTTAGTGGTTAGCACGTTCGCCTCACACCTCCAGGGTCGGGGTTCGATTCCCGCCTCCACCTTGTGTGTGTGGAGTTTGCATGTTCTCCCCGTGCCTCGGGGGTTTCCTCCGGGTACTCCGGTTTCCTCCCCCGGTCCAAAGACATGCATGGTAGGTTGATTGGCATCTCTGGAAAATTGTCCCTAGTGTGTGATTGCGTGAGTGAATGAGAGTGTGTGTGTGCCCTGCGATGGGTTGGCACTCCGTCCAGGGTGTATCCTGCCTTGATGCCCGATGACGCCTGAGATAGGCACAGGCTCCCCGTGACCCGAGGTAGTTCGGATAAGCGGTAGAAGATGAATGAATGAATGAAAATCAATATATTTAAGATATATGTTCCCATATAAATCTGATTATATTATCTTGTACATTGAGGTATATTATCACATATAATTTTACATATATATTTACATACATATACAATGGCTCAATATATAATTTCATATATTTTGGGACATATTTCAATATACATAACAATATATTAAATAGTATATTGTGTATTTATTCAATATATGAAAACGGCAATAATTGCAGTATTTTCCGATATATTGCAATATATCACTTACATGTATTATATATTATTAGTAATATATTATGATATATTATATATGTAAATGTCACAATATATGGAGACGCATGGAATATATTGTCACGTAATATATTGAGAAATATATTTTTGTTGCGTAAGGGGCATTATGTTTGTTGGTTAGGCAGCTGACATATCTTTAAGTTTGCAATTTTTCATGTTTAGTCAGTATGCCAACTTAAACACAATTTGAAAAGATTCATTAGTCAGCAACACTTAAGACTAAATTTTTTTATACAATGTATAAATCATTTATGATTTTTTTTATAAGCTTTTACTGTCAAATCATACGTTTAAAAGGTCTGAATTTTTCTTGCAGTGTATCCTAAGATTTAACTCCTGTGTCCATAAATGTCCTGTTTCTTTACAGGATGATTCTGTGGAGAGGAGGAGAGAGACTGCTATACATTCCATAATAGTATATCTTGGAGAAAAGGAGGAAGTTAGGCTGTTGTCTTTCTGAAATGATTCATGTAAAAGTTTTGTAGTGCATACACGTACAGCAGCTGTAATTTTGACAATTTTTTACATGAAGGTTACAGTGTTGTATTTGTTTGAGACTTTATGGGGGCTGTAGTTTATGTGATGAAGGTAAGATTTAATACTTTGCAATAATATAAAGTAAAGGAGAAAACATTTCTTTTCAGCTAGGTGGACCCAATCTATAGGTGGATCTTTTTGTCCAAGTATTGTAAAAAAAACTTTTTGGACATAAGTTAACATTGGTTTTATAATAAACCAGTTTCATCATAAAACTGGAATTGCTGTGTAATTTCTTCTGATTGAAGTGAAATAAGTTATTTATACTCAAAAAAATTAAGGTAACAATTTGCATGATGATATATAAGTAGAATGGTACCAAAATATAGAAGATTGAATAGCTTAAATTATGTAATTTGACCACTTAATATCACCAAAACTTTAAAATTAAAATTAAGTTGTTTCAACTTAATTAAGCTCTTAGAGGTTTAGTTGTACTAAACAAATTGGGTTAGTCTAACTATAAAAGGTTCATGATATCTACTTAATAATGACTGAGTTGAAATTACTTAAAAAGATGCATGCAAATTGTTACCTTAATTTTTTTTAAGTTGAGCCAGTGTATTATTTTTTTAAAGTGTATTTTTTACTTATCTACCTCCATTGGTTTTATTTTTATTCTTAATTCCATTCCTTTTTATGCTTGAATGCAGGACAGATGTACAGTAAAAAGCATTTCACTGCATGTCATACTCTGTATGTATGTGTATGTGACAAATAAGATTTGATTTGACCTTATTGATTCAGAGCTATCCTGAGTATCCTTGTACACCATTTCAAGCAGAAATCTAATACAACAAGAACTGATAAGTGGGCTATCTTGGAGCCCCCTTCAGAGTCTTCTTCCTCAGGTGGCCTTTTGTGTTCCTCATGTCTTATCACACTTCCACTTAGACCCTCTAAAAGAATCCCAGTGATCCTGAAAAATGAAACGGACCATCACATTGTTGTTCCTGCAAAGAGTGTTATAGCAGAGTTGCATTTATTGCAGAGGATAATTACTAATGCTACTGCAGCTTAGAATAACACAAAAGGGGAAGTTGCTCAGCCTTTTGCTGTTGACTTTGCTGAATCACCAATACCATACCAACACCAGTTTAGAAACCATTTTTAGGGTTTGCAGGATATTACTAGAGGTTCATTAGAGACTCTGCTAAGATTGCGAAGCCCTTGAATTGTCTGACATCTGCTTATCTGCCATGTCGTAAGAGCAGTAAAACCAAAGAGAAGAGGGATTATCATTTTCCTAATGAGTATCTTGGCAGTCGATGGTCTGCCAACTGTCAGCAAGCATTTGAATCGATCATCGAAGCACTTACTGCTCCAGTGCTTGGTTTTGCTGATCCAAAACTTCCATATGTCCTTCGCAGCCCTATATCAAGAGTAGGGTGGGCAAATGAAGATTACTGCTTAGGTCCTTCCCAGAGTGAATCCCATTATCCAGCTCATAAGCTGGAATTCTTGGCTCTGAAATGGGCAGTCACTGAAAAGTTCTATGATTATCTGAACGGTAACCAATTCATGGTTGTCACTGACAGTAACGCATTAACCTATGTGCCTACTGTACCATGCCTAACCTACCATTAACAAGAATGAGTTTGACAGTTCATTGTGAATCACCTGCTTTATGATAATGTTCATTCTGTTTCTGAAGAAGTTACCCAGGCCATATGTGAAAGACACACAGTCCATCATAACCACTTGTGCTGATTTTCCTTTTACCTTGGTTGAACTTCCTGCCAGGAATCTCAGGAAGCCCTAATGTCTGTGTCACCTTCTGGCTCTAGCCTTTTAGTTATGATGTCATAGTTATGACTCCATAGTCTTGATGGAGTCCCTGTCTGCACTTTGCACATAATGTACATTGTCCGTCACGTGATTACAGTCATATCTAACATTTTTCTCTTCCTCCCCTCTCTCTCTCTCTCTCTCTCTCTCTCTCTCTCTCTGTGTCAAGTTAAACATGTCACTCATGTCTGAGCATCTTTTCTTACAGAGCCACTTCATCAATCCTGACATCTACCCCTGGTAAGGGTCTCAGCTATTGTATAAAGGACATTATTTACATTTACATTATTTCCTGTCCAGTGTCACCCAAATAAAGATGGGTTCCCTTCTGAGCCTGATGTCCGCTCAAGGTTTAGAGTTACCTTGTGAACACCTGTTCTGAGATTTCTTAGAGGGCACTGGGTCCTGTTGTGCAGCAGTACAATGAATTGTAACCTTTATTTTTTGCCTGTGCCTAACAGTGTAAATAAATTTTTTTTTCAATTCATTTATTAGTAAAGCCCTTTAACAAATTCAATTTCAAAGCAGCTTTACAGAAGTAATTTCCACGTCATTATTAAGCACAGAGTAACAACTACAGCTACTTCATGAGTTCCCTGCTAGTCACACTTCTGACCCACTACTGCTTCACCAGATTCAGCAACAACCACATCAAGTTTGCTGTTGACATCATGGTGGTAGTTTAAAGAAGTAGGTTGTAAGTAAATGCAATAAATCAGCATACAGGATGGATGTGGACCAGCTCCATTACAACAACCTCTCTCAGTGATGACAAACCAAAGAAGATGTTAATCGATCTCAAGAAGGTCTACACACCCAACATCCCCCACTGATCTTTCTTACAGGAGAACAATATCTTTGAACTGTTTCATTCAGGTTTCAGGCCCCGTCATAGCACAGAAACTGCACTTGTTAAAGTTACAAATGACTTGTTCTTTGCTTTGGACCAAGACTGCATGTGACTATTAGTTCTACTTGACCTTAGTGCTGCATTCGACACTATACAGTAGATCACAACATTCTCCTAGATCACTTACAAAATTACACAGGTATTCATGGACAGGCTTTAAGTTGGTTTAGATCCTACCTGTCATGCATTGTAGAATTAAATGGTGTATCCTCTAGTTTGTTGACAGTTAATTATGGGGTCCCTCAAGGATCAGTTCTAGGGCCTCTGCTTTTCTCAATATACATGCTTCCCTTAGGGAACATCATTAGAAGGCAGGGGATTAGTTTCCACTGTTATGCTGACGACACACAGTTATATATATCATCTAAACCAAATGAAATAGCCAAATTATCCAAATTTACTGAGTGAGTTAAAGAGATAAATGATTGGATGACCTGTAATTTTCTGTTGTTAAACAGTCAAGTAGTCAAATAGTCAAGAAGCTTTTATTGTCATTTTAACCATATATAGCTGTTGCAGTAAACAGTGAAATGAGACAACGTTTCTCCAGAACCATGGTGCCACACAAACATGTAACATAGCCAGAGGTGTTATTACATTCATTAATTTAAAGAAAAAGATATAGAGACTGGTGCTAAAATGACCAAATAGAGCTTTAGAAATATGTGAGCTCACCTGTCTGTAAAATGACTGAATTTTACAAAGCACTTCACTCCATAGACATTAAATAAATCTCCTTACAAAAATCCTATTAGTGATTACATGCTTTCTTTTCATTCATTTAATATTAAATTATGTGGACTATTCATTATAGAAGGCTGAGTGGATGAGCTGTTAAGTTATAGTTTGGTGTAAGTTGAATCATCTGCGGCTTTCCTCAAGGTACCATCCATAATGCTAACTGCATAAAATTCAGAGCCCATTAAAACTGTTACGGGGTGAGCTTGGACCATGAATGCATGAACTACCTTCCCAGCATCAGATAAAGATAGGATGTTTCTTAGCTTGGCAATATTTCTGTTTATATGGAAGAAGGCTATATGTGTGTACGTGTGTTTTTTCTATATCTGTGTATGTATTATGGGGCTTCCTCATACCAATGGCTGTTTCTTCTTTTTTAATGTTTCTTTACTACAACTTTAACTACTCTACTCTTTCTTATTTTATCCTCCCATAGATTTCTCACATAGGTTACAACTGTCTCAATTGTGACCCATTGTGGTGGAACTGTGTATTGCAGACCAAGCAAATAATCAAACTAAAAAAAAGAAGTCTTTATTTTGTCAGTTGACAGGCACAGCAGAATTCTTTCTTTACTTATCCAAACTTTAGTGGGTGGGGTCTTGAGCCACTACTGCCCCTTCTAAATGCACTATACAGGACTTGTGTGTCACATTAATCACAATTACATTTACACTAACTCATTAAGAAACACAACAGTGGCATTGTTCATTCAGGATGCAGTTAGGATAGATTTGTACCCTATGACTTCTCCTGTAGCCAAACAAATGTCTGCAACACTAGCTAGACTAGCTAACACTAGATGATGATTTCTCTTTTAAGTCTGGTTTCTCTTAAAAGATCTTTCTCATCTTTTTCTCAAGTTTTTAAAGATTTTACCACTAAGTCTAATAACTTTTAACATAATCTATACTCTGCTATTTCTGTCTCACATGCTCTCACTCCATTTATTAAATTTCCAGGCCATTTAAAATGTGAGTAACAGAGATGGGGGACTCGAGTGATATGACTTGACTCGAGTCGGACTTAAGTCTCAAATTTGAGACGAGAATTGCTTGACAAATATTAAAAAAAGACTCGACTTGACTTTGACTTGACATTCATGACTTGAGACTTTACTCGGACTTGAGTTAAATGACTTGAAATAACTTGTTTTTTGTTTTTGTTTTATCTTTTTTGTCTATTTTGTTTTTAAATCTGTTTTTAAATGCACGCAAGAGCGTAATCTAACCACGTGACGCAGCAGGCACGCAGAGGGAGAGGACGCACTAACTAATAAACCTTAACAGTCGTGACGAAACATGGAAGGCGCTACACCAAAAATAATTAAGTTCGGGTACCGGGATTTTGTGCAAGATGAGAAGAGAAGAACAGCAGTATGCGACCACATTGCTCACAACTGAATGACAAAGTTCTATCAAATTATCAAATTCTATCAATTTTTTTGCAAGCGCAATGTAGTGTAAATGGTTGGTCACTGTTCATGTGGAAATGTCAGCTTTTTTGCAATAGCGTATGGTGAAAAGCGTATGGATCGTTTATGATGATGCACACACACACACACACATATATATATATATATATATATATATATATATATATATATATATATATATATTAAAAACATAAATATAAAGATAAAAAACTTCAGAGATGCAAGCACAGCCATATTCTTGTCTCGCATGCACACGCACACACATTCAATTTAAAGGGATAGTTCACCCAAAAATAAAAAAATTCTTTTATAATATTCTCACCCTCATGATGTTACAAACCTGTATAAATTTCTTTGTTTAGATGAACACGGAGGAAGATATTTTAAGGAATGTTTGTAACCAAACCATTCATGAGCCCCATTCAATTCCATAGTATTCTTTTTTCCCATTATGGAAGTGAATGGTACGGTGGTCGAGAAGTGCAAAACAAATTAACAAATCCGAAAACACATTAAAAAATCCGAAAACACAATAAAAAATCCGAAAAGACATTAACAAATCCGAAAACAAATTAACAAATCCGAAAGCACATTAAAAAATCCAAAAACACAATAAAAAATCCGAAAACACATTAACAAATCCGAAAACACAACGACAAGTCAGACAACCCAGAGTGTAGTGTATCGACGGTAGCGTATCGTTTTTGAATGGAAACTTACCGATCATTGGACAAGACACCTGTCACTCAAGATATACAGGTATGGAATCTTATAAACTCGTTGTTTTGTACTTATAATGTTGTTGTGTTTTCGGATTTGTTAATGTGTTTTCGGAATTGTTAATGTGTATTCTGATTTGTTAATGTGTTTTCGGATTTGTTAATGTGTTTTCGGATTTGTTAATTTGTTTTCGGATTTGTTAATGTGTTTTCGGATTTGTTAATTTGTTTTGCACTTCTCGGCCACCATGGAATGGGGCTCATGAATGGTTCATCTCTCTCTCTCTCTCTCTCTCTCTCTCTCTCTCTCTCTCTCTCTCTCTCTATCTCTTCTGCCATGTTTGAGGCATATTGAAACTTTCCATGCTTTTATGTTGGCCTTATTTCAGTTACATTTACATCTTATTCTTTGTAGTTTTGATTTTAATTCATTCTTAGATTTTTATTGTATTTACAACTCACCTATATGTGGACACCTTTAAAAAATAAATGCATATGATCATTTTTGTTGCAAATAAATCTCTCATAGTCCATAAATACTGTAGATCTAACTTTGTTTAATATATACATTTAGTTAAATTATCAAACATCTGTATGACTTGGCAGTGACTTTCTTTACTCAAGCTAACTTGACTTTATTTGACTTCGCTCTCACAAAAAAATGACTCGGACTTGCTTGAGACTTGAAGGTTAAAGGCTTGAGACTTACTTGTGACTTGCACATGTGTGACTTACTCCCACCTCTGGTGATTAAAGATGCCAATTTTAGAGTAACAAGTAGGCTATAAGTGACCTTGTTTCACTTAAAATCTGAGTAAAGTATTATTTTCCTGGTGTGTTTTTTTTTAATTGCAAGCCTTTTATGATAACTTTTGAATTTATTTCAGTTTTATGTTATTTAATTCAAATAAAATAAATAAATGGTGTTAAAATTTAAGTTTAAAATTTATTGTTATTATAATTTTTTCTCTCAGGATAAATACTTTGTTCAACGCAATCCAGCTGACTCATCTATTTTATGGTGACACTATTGGCATATGTCAATCATTCTTTAATCTGCCTGCTAATCTACACACATCAACTGAATATTCACTAAGTCAATCAGTAGGTATAATTTTTATCTAAATTCATAACTGACCTTGTACAGAAGACAAAAAAACAATTTTACAAATCATTTTGCCACACAAGAACAAAGTAAGTGTGGCAAGAGGAGTGATTTTGCTTTGTCGCGGTGCAGGTGCAGTTTTAGCTTATTGGCAACATTGCGAAGCTATAAAAACAGGAGCGTGCACGTTACCTGGAATGCGTCACTTGGTGAACTGCTGCGTCACTAACACGCTTCTGTCACTTCCCGGAACTGGATGCGAGTGCTTGAGATGAGACAGCGATTTGGTTGAAGAGCACTTCTGCCTTGACCCTACGAGTTTTGCTGCAATGTCGGTTTAGTACTGTTACATAAATTGGGCTTAGACATTGAAGAAGCTGTGAGAACCTGACGCAGTTGCTGGATCACTGTTTTTGTACCAGCCTTTGCCGTAAAAGATTCCGTTGGCTCTTTATAAAACGTTAATCCCTTCAATTGGTAGGTATTTATGCACACATGCATTAGAATGGGAGAATACAGTATATCTGACAGAGTAACAGTCTCGCTTTGTTCATAGGTGTTGTGACGGACTGTAACTATTCCAGTCGGCTTGCTCCGCATTTGTGTATCTGTTTCCAATTTAATCTTTTTGTTTACTTTGCCTTTTCCATTTTATATCGTTTCGTCTGCTCTTTTTAGTTGTATTAATATTTTATTTCTGAAGTTTGAAGTATTTCATTTGCAATTTTAATTATATCTTTGTGATTTTTCTTTAGTTTGCTTTTGTTCTTCTTCAGTTACATTCGATTTTGCATTGCTTCTGGGGTTTGAACTGTTGTTTTAATTTTGATTTCGTGATTTCATATTCGATTTGCTTTCTCTTGAATTGCATTGGATTTCGTTTTTGATTTATAATATAATAAAATATAATATAATATAATATAATATAATATAATATAATATAATATAATATAATATAATATAATATAATTTGTTTATAAAGTCTATTCTTCCTTTTCTCCTTCTTTTACACTTAATTTTATTTTGTTGAAATTGATTGGTTTCAAGCAACTATTTATTGGTTGCAAGGCAAATCTAGTCTCCAACGTGACTGTAATTGATGCATGTCATTTTTGTCGTGGCAGGGCCTGAGCACTAGAGGGCAGAGGACTGGTTTTTGGTGGTGGTATTTTCTCACAAGTGTGCAGTGACTGGGGGCACGGTGGCTTAGTGGTTAGCACGTTCGCCTCGTACTTCCGGGGTTCGATTCCTGGGGTTCCTGGGTTTGATTCCGGGGTTCGATTCCTGTGTGTGGAGTTTGCATGTTCTCCCCGTGCCTCGGGGGTTTCCTCCGGGTACTCCAGTTTCCTCCCCCGGTTAAAAGACATGCATCGTAGGTTGATTGGCATCTCTGGAAAATTGTGTGTGTGTGTGTGTGTGTGTGTGTGTGTGTGTGTGTGCCCTGCGATGGATTGGCACTCCGTCTAGGGTGTATCCTGCCTTGATGACCATCTCACCGTGTGTGTGTAGGTGCACACGTGTGTGTACACAGTGAAGTGCAGTGATTCACCTACAATGGGTGTGGTCTGATTATCCGCTTTTTTGTACTGGTGAGCTCTTTTCCCTGGCCCTCAACTTGTTCAAAGAAAGAGACCTATAGTCTGCTGGGCTGAAAAATGTTTCTTTATTTATTTTAATATTGTTGTAATGAAGATGTCAAAGATAATTTTGTATTGTTACCTATGTCTCTGACTCTAATTAGTGATACGAATTTGTGTATGCGAGTTGTAGGTGTTCCATTCTAATTCTTTGGGTGAAATTCCCAAAATGGCGTAGTCGAAACTGATACCTTGTTTCTTTCCTCATTTGTATTTCTAGTAATAATTGTTATTGCCCTTCTAACTCTCGCTACATAAGGAATTTATATAGCAAATTAGATTTTATGAATAAATAGTGATTAATAGCAATATTAATACAGATAAATTAGTGAAGTGTCATACACCTCTATGAACACAATAATGTCAGGACAATGTTGGGAAAATTTATTATCCTTATTGTGTACTACAGAAAGAGATTTAACATTATGCTACTCAATATACAAATGTGCATATAACAGCTAACCAGTTATTCCAAAATTAACATGAATCTAAAAATAATTTGATAGATTATCTAAAGATGAATGCAGATAATAAATGCACTTTTTATTTTCTACTGTTGTATTATTTCCATTTTTTCACCCTGTGAAACACAACTCCAGTTGGTTGTTTATGCCATTTCACTGTGATGTTCTCTGTCCCCAAACGATCCTTCAGTTTCTGGTTCATCTAAAGAATAGAATAAGACTTTTATTACTAAATAATGCAGGATAGAGACTCACCTGTAGAAAATGATCAGTCAGAATCTAATGGCAATACAGTTTATATGTGTCAGAGTTTAATGAATAATGGGAAATGTACATTATAAGTCTTGTGGTGGATGAGACCCACCTGCTCCAAGATGGCCTTCATCACTGCAGGATCATTCACATCCTCACTGGATTGGACCTTCACTCTTAGTGTTTATTGTTTTGTTTGTTTCAAAAGATCTAAAGGCAGAAGTACAAACAATAACACAGGCTATCATTCTGACCTTTATTTTAATTTGCCTAAATGCAAGACTGGGTAAAACATGAACTCACCTGAGTAACAGAAGAAAGGCATTATGTCTGAGCACAGAGCATTAGCAGCCTGACTGTTGTTTAAATAACCACATGTTTCATTCCCCAGGGCATTATCAGGTTTTCCAGTCATCCAGCCAATGGTAGAGAAATTGGTTTGGTCTGTCCACTTCCAGGAATTTCTGAACAGACCAAACCATGTCCAGTCAAAAACCAGTCCCTTTATAATTGAGTCTATTTCTGGCACTTCAATTCAGTGAACATACTGAAAACTTACAGTTCAGAATTTTTTACTACAAATAGAAAAGTGAGAAATCAACACCAGGTTACATATGTAACACGGCTCCCTGAGAAGGGCTCACGCTATGGGAATGCTTCTTTAAGGAAGTTGTGCCTAAAGCTCTGTGTGCAAACAGCAATTTAATTGTGCCAGCAAGTCCATATAAGAGCATCTTTGTCACATTACTCTAGCTTCTATTTGTTTGAAGCAAACGTGAGTAGACGCCTGGGGCATGGCCAGCGACGCTCAAGGAAGTGTAGTCCCCTTTTAGGGGAACTCGACGCTGCATCAGGGCTACCGCTAGGGGAATGTCAATACCCACACTGCCATGCACCGGTCAACGACTGTGCAAGAGTCCATGAGAGAGCAGGAGCGGACTGGGGACAGAACATCCATAGCCCTGCATGGCCTGGGACCCTGGAGTGGGGTCCGAGTCTAGGTTATAGAACCTGATAAAGGTGTGTGGAAAGGACCAACATGCCGAAGCACAAATATCTTCAAGGGGAACACCCCTGGCTAAGGCACTGGACGAGCCAATACCCTAGCAGAGCGCTGCTGCCGAGATGTGCCTCATAGGCCTGGGTAATGGCCTCTACTGCCCAGTGTGCCAGGAACTGCTTGGAGACCAGATTATCCCTGTTCTGACTCCCAAAAAGGCAAACATTGAGGAAGAATTATGGCAGGAGTTTGAGCAGTGTATATAAGACCTCAAGACTCTTACAGGGAAAAGCAAATATAGCCTCTTTCGCTTCACCAAATCATGGTTTGGAGGACAGTAAGCCTGTAGGATGAATGGACAAGCTGTCATTCTCTGAGCCTTGAGGACATATCCCGCCCTGGGGTGCAGAATAGCCTTGGACATGCCAGGGGCAAATTCTAGGCAGGCGGGGGCAATCAAAAGGGCCTGCAAATCTTCCACTCTTTTAAGTTCAAACTTTTTTATTGTGTAACTATCATTATTCCTGAAATAAGTTTTTAAACATCTATTTTTCAGCAATTCAAACTTGAAACGAACAACAACAAAAAACATCACTTTCAATCATGTAAGATTTACCAGTTACATCCTAATCAATAAGAAAAAATGAAATAAACCAACTAATTAAGTAGAAAAAGAAACAAAGTGGGTGGGGAAAAGAAGAAGAGAGAGGGAAAATGCACTAAACAGAAAGCAGAGATTTAAGATACATAAAATATGTGATAAAAGATTGCCATTTCGTTAAGAAGCTACTCTTCCCAGAACATCTAATCTTTTCTAGTTTGAGAAAAATCCATGGTATCCACAAGCTATTAAGGTGTAGTAGGAGGCTTATCAGATTTTCAGTGGATTAGAATATGACGCCTAGCTAATAAAGACATAAAGGCTAAAATATCCAATTGTTTAGAACTACACTGAGATCAGAGCTTTGAAACCCCAAATTTGCAATAGCATGGCAAACATCAATACTGGCCCCAAGCACCTCGGACATCACTGTAAAATAAAAAATGTTTGCAATTTAGAAGTAAAAAAAACATATGACTTAAATTGCACTGAGATGCATGACATCTGTCACATCTGTCCTCTATAGTAGAATATATTGCAGATATCCAAGCCTTAAGAGAAATGAATTCTATAATCTAGCCATGGGGTCACAGTCCAGTGACTTCTGTAGAGAGGGTAGCGTCAGGAAGGGCATCCGGCGTAAAACATTGCCAAATCTAACCATGTGAATCGTCAGTACGAATTTCCTACTGGATCGGGCGAGGCCCGGGTTAACAACGACCGCCATAGGCACCGTTGACCTACAGGGCGCCGGCGGAATTTGGGCTACTGTTGGTCAAAGAAGTAGAGGAGGGAGGAGAGTGCACAGACAGAGAGGGAAGAGGAAAGATAAGAGTGTAGGACTGAGAATAGGAACTCTGAATGTTGGTACTATGACAGGGAAAGGTAGAGAGCTGGCTGATATGATGGAGAGAAGGAAGGTGGATATACTGTGTGTACAGGAGACCAAGTGGAAGGGTAGCAAGGCTCGTAGTATAGGAGCAGGATTCAAGCTGTTTTATTATGGTATGGATAGTAATAGAAACAGGGTAGGTGTGGTCCTGAAGGAGAAGTTTGTGAGGAATGTTCTGGATGTGAAGAGAGTGTCAGACAGGATGAAGAGTCTGAAGTTAGATATTGAAGGGGTGATGTTGAATGTTGTTAGTGGTTATGCCCCACAGTTAGGTTGTGAGTTAGAGTAGAAAGAGAGATTCTGGAGTGAATTAGATGAGGTGATGGGGAGTATTCCTACAGGTGAGAGAGTGGTGATAGAAGCGGATTTTAATGTACATGTTGGTGAGGGGAACACAGGTGATGAGGAGGTAATGGGCAAGTTTGGAGTTAAGGAAAGGAACCTTGAAGGACAGATGGAAGTGGACTTTGCTAAGAGGATGGACATGGCTGTGGTTAACACTTATTTTCAGAAGAGGGAGGAACATAGAGTGACTTACAAGAGTGGAGGTAGGAGAACACAGATAGACTACATCCTATGTAGAAGACGCAATCTGAAAGAGATTAGTGACTGTAAAGTGGTAGTGGGAGAGAGTAGTGTAGCCAGACAGCATAGGATGGTGGTGTGTAGGATGACTCTGTTTGTCTGTAAGACGAAGAGGTCAAAGATAGAGAAGAAAACCAAGTGGTGGAAGATGAAAAAGGAGGAATGTTGTTAGGAATTTAGACAGAAGTTGAGGCAGGCTCTGGGTGGTCAGGTAGTGCTGCCAGATGACTGGGAAACTACAGCAGAAGTGATCAGGGAGATAGGGAGATAGGGAGAAAGGTGCTGGGTGTGTCATCTGGAAGGAGGAAACTTGGTGGTGGAATGATGAAGATCAGGATAGTATCCAGAGGAAGAGAGTAGCCAAGAAGAAGTGGGACATGGACAGGACTGAAGAAAATAGACAGGAATACAAGGAGTTACAGCACAGAGTGAAGAAGGAGGTGTCTAAGGCCAAGCAGAAGTTGTACACTAGGTTAGACACTAGAGAAGGAGAGAAGGACGTACAGGTTAGCTAGGCAGAGGGATCGAGAAGGCAAGGATGTGCAGCAAGTTAGAATTATTAAGGATAGAGATGGAAGGGTGCTCACAAGTGAGGAGAGTGTACAGAGGAGATGGAAGGAATACTTTGAGGAGCTGATGAAGGAGGAAAAAGAGTAGAAGTGGTGAACTCTGTGGAACAGAAAGTAGATAAGATTAGAAAGGATTAAGTGAGGAAGGCTTTGAAGAGGATGAAAAGTGGAAAGACAGTTCGTCCTGACAACATCCCGGTAGAGGTCTGGAAGTGTCTAGGAGAGGCAGCAATTTTTAAATAATTTTTAATTTATTAGAGATAGGGTTTTAGAGAGTGAGAGGATGCCTGAGGAATGGAGAAGAAGTGTGTTAGTGCCGATCTTTAAGAATAAGGGTGACGTGCAGAGTTACAGAAACTATAGGGGGATAAAGTTGATGTGCCATACAATGAAGCCGTGGGAAAGAGTAGTGGAAGCTAGGTTAAGGAAGGTTGTGGAAATTTGCAAGCAGCAGTATGACTTCATGTCCAGAAAGAGCACAACAGATGCAATTTTTGCTCTGAGAATTTTGATGGAGAAGTATAGGGATGATCAGAGGGAGTTGCACTGTGTGTTTGTAGACTTGGAGAAAGCGTATGACAGGGTGCCAAGAGAAGAGCTGTGGTACTGTATGAGAAAGTCAGGAGAAGCAGAGAAGTATGTCAGAGTGGTGCAGGACATGTATGAGAGAAGCAGGACAGTGGTGAGGTGTGCTGTAGGTCAGACAGAGGAGTTCAAAGTGGAGGTGGGACTGCGTCAGGGATCGGCTCTGAGCCCCTTCCTGTTTGCTATAGTGATGGACCAGTTGTCAGAGGAGGTCAGACAGGAGTCTCCTTGGACATTGATGTTTGCAGATGACATTGTGATCTGTAGTGAGAGCAGGGAGCAGGTGGAGGAAAACCTGGAGAGGTGGAGGTTTGCGCTGGAGAGAAGAGGAATGAAAGTCAGTCGTAGTAAGACTGAGCACATGTGTGTGAATGAAAGGGAGGGAAGTGGAACAGTAAGGTTACAGGGTGAAGAGGTGAAGAAGGTACAGGAGTTAAAGTATTTGGGGTCAACAGTCCAGAGTAATGAAGAGAGTGTGAAAGAGGTAAAGAAGCGAGTGCAGGCAGGTTGGAATGGGTGGAGAAAGGTGTTAGGAGTTCTGTGTGATAGGAAAATATCAGCGAGAATCAAGGGGAAGGTGTACAGGACAGTGGTGAGACCGGCCATGCTGTATGGTTTAGAGACAGTGTCACTGAAGAAGAGACAGGAGTCAGAGCTGGAGGTAGCCGAGCTGAAGATGTTGAGGTTCTCTTTGGGAGTGACAAGATTGGACAGGATTAGGAACGAGTACATCAGAGGGACAGCTCATGTTGGACGTCTGGGGGACAAAGTTAGGGAGGACAGATTAAGATGGTTTGGACATGTTCAGAGGAGGGAGAGTGAGTATATTGGCAGGAGAATGTTGGACATGGAGCTGCCAGGCAGAAGGCAAAGAGGAAGGCTAAAGAGGACGTATATGGATGTAATTAATGAGGATATGAAGCTAGTGGGTGCAAGTGTTGAGGATGCAGAAGATAGGGATAGGTGGAGAGAGATGATTCGCTGTGGTGACCCCTGAAGGGAAAAGCCGAAAGAAGAAGAAGAAGAGAAATAAATTCTATGTAGTAACTTAAATTATATAAGGCTCAGACGAGCACATATCGTACTAGAACATATTCTATCTAATGCAGTGGCCCACCATTCCTCTTCAAAACTCTCTCCGAGTTCACCATCCCAAGCTCTTTTAAATTTTAGCAATACAGTAGCACACACATAATAGCCACATTAAATTCTCCAAATTTGTGACTTGTGACGTGGGTTAAATGTCAGAAGTACATACCATTCTTGTATAGGATGTAAAGAGGAGTAATTAGGAAACAGAGTGGCACCAATGTTAAGGCCCCAAATTGACTCCAGATTCGAAGAGTGTATATGACTACTGCATTATGTATTAAAGATAGTGGTCAAGAAAGCAAAGCCAGTAAACATGTAGACATACACGAACTTTCCATCAACCTGCACCGTGCAGTGGATGAATTGAGCTAAAATGTTAATTTATTAGCATTTGCTGACCAAAATTAAAACTTTTTTAACAAAAAATTGGGAAGCACAAGCTCACCACTAACTATGGAGCAATGAATTACGAATTCTGGGTAACAGCAGAGTCTTTAAAATGAATTATATTAAGATTGCAAACATTAAAAAATAGCTGTCTCCCCATAATAAAACCTTTTGTTCCTCAGATATGATCTTTGGAAATATGTTTTTCAGGTGAGAAGCTACCACTTTGGGCAAAATCTTGGCATCTACATTCTGTAAAGATAGAAGTCTATACAAGATTTGAGATCCTTATCCTATTTTAAAAGCAAAATTATGGATGCTTGTGTGAGTGTCTCTTGTAGGTAGCCCTTCTCTAGGTATTCCATGTATACAGCCAAAAGTAATGGGAACAATTTACTTTGAAATTTCTTAAAAAACTCAACTTGAAAGCCATCAGGCCTGGGTGCTTTATTGCATTGCCTCATTTTAATCGCTTGTGTAATTTCTTTTATACCCAAAGGGGCTTCATGATCTGCAGCAGTAGCAGCTGAATCAATTACGGTGACATTTAAATCCTCCAAGAAGCAAGTCATGTCATAGGAGTCCATTGGAGTTTCAGATGAATATAAAGTAGAGTAAAAAGATTTAAAGGCAGCATTAATACCCTCAAGGTCAGATATCAAATTACCAAATGAATCCTGTTTCTGTGGAATCAATCGACAACCTGCCTGGCACCTCAGCTGATCCAATAAGAGCCTACTAGCCTTATCACCATATTCATAATAAGAACTACGGGCATGAAACAGGAACCGTTCAGCATCAGTTAACAGAATGAAATTGAGTTCAACCTGCAGATCCAGGTCATGTTTAAAATGGACTTGTGAAGGAGAGTTGGCTAGCTGTTGGTCGTGATGAAAGAAGTAGGTTCATGTACTCTGGCAGTGCAAGGTCTATTTAAGTTTGCAGAATAAGAAATAATCTGCCCTAAAGATATGTTATATGCATGTTTCCCAAAACAAGAAATAGGATACCACATCTTCCTGATTTGTAGCCATAAAGTCATCAATTGATGTTAATGGAGAATATCGAGGTTGTACAGATCGCTGCATATCAATGCTAAGAGGGGCATGATCAGAAATAACAATAGCGTGGTAACCAATGTTACTTAAGGAAGTAATAAGCTATCTATAAAAAATAATCAATCCATGAACTTGAGAGAAAAAGTAAAATGCCTTAGCCTGAGTGTTATAGAATCTGTGTAAGGGTCAACACAACCAGTACTGGACCTAAACTCTGCAAACTAATGCAATCTTGCAACAACCGCTCATGGATGCTCCTCCGGTTTGGGCTTTGGCTGCAGCATGTGATGTGATCTGTCAACTATAATGTCTTTGTCAATATTAAGTGCTTTTTTGAGTAATTCACAGACAGCTGAGGTAGTACAGGAATTGTCTTCCCTGAACTCCTATAATTCTGATGTTGCGTCGAGATCTGGCCTCCAGGTCTTCGCACTTATCTTCCAGTTTTGCCACAGTGGCCAAGAGAAAATCCACCTTGTCCTGCAGCATGGAGCAGGTAGAAAGTGACTCTTCATTATCCTTCATACTTTTCAGCAACAGCATTTAAATTTGGACCGAAACAATACTATTAGAAAACTCCACTTTCACGGCCTGAAGTTCAGGTATTTCTGCCAGTTCGCACGTAACGATAAACGACTCCCACTCTTTTGAGGGAGGTCAAGGCCATCTTAAGGGTCAGTAACTTCTCAGAGGCTGACTCTATAGGTTGTAAGGGGGCTTCAAGCAGCCCATCCAGGACAATAGAAAGGTCCCAGAAATGAACCTGGGACCACACAGAAAGCAAGAGACCAAAGGGTGCCTACCCAAGGAGGCCAAAACACAGGTTCACAGCAATGGCGGCCATGCACACCTTTAAACTTTTAAAAGATGGGAACAGGCCCAGAGAAAGGTAAGACTGCAGGAACTTGAGCACTGCCGACCAAGCAATGAACTCCTATGCAGTTCTGTCTAGGAGGGAGACTAGGTCCATGAACCAAATTCAAGAGGCCCAACAAGGAGCTAGGACTTGCAGTAGCAGAGCTATGCCTGTACCAAGGCATCCAGGCCCAAAGGATCGAATAAGAGAGGGAAAACCAGGTGGAGAAGCCACTCCCCTGCCTCCTGGTTTACATGCCCTGGAATGAAAATTGCTCTCAGTGAAAGAAAACTGGTCTCTGCCCAGAGCAGAATCTGCTGTGCCAGCCTGAACAGGATAATTGATATAGAAAACCACCGCAGTGCTGTCTGTGTGCACATGGTAGGAAAAAGTGTTTCAATGCTAGAAACAGGGCCCTCATCTCCAATCAATTTATGTACCATAAGGGCTCTTCCATAGCCTCTGGGCAGGGGGGCTATCCAAGGTTTCTCCCTAGCCCGAAAGCGATACTCCTGTGATGGTGACACACCCCTAGATTGGGACCCAATTCCAGGAACCGGGGTCTTATGTATTATGCTCCGTGGGCTTCGTAACATGTGGAAAAACATGTTACGAAGCCCACGGAGCATAATACTTATGAACCTGAGGGGATATCTGTGAGAATGTAAGGTCGCAACCCTGAGCCAGGGCTGGAATGGTCACATGTAAAGCAGACGCAAAGGGTAACGTTGGCGGCTGCCGCCATGAGGCTGAGCACACTCTTTGCCTTGGTGACAGAAAGGCTTTAGTGGAGTCCCAAATTACCCCAGAAAGATGGCTCTCTGAGAAGGAAAAAGCACACACTTTTCTGGGTTCAACCAGAGGCCTAGAGAAGAACACAATACTGGTAAGCATCATCCCCAAAAGTGAACCTGAAATTCTGGTAAAATGCCTATGTGAAAATAAGCATTGCTGAGGTCTATTATCACAAACCAGTCCTCAGACCTGATCTGGGGCTCAATAATCTTGAGCACAAGTATCTTGAACTTGGAATTCTTGAGAGTACAGTTCAGAGCCCTCAGGTCCAAAATCAGATCCAGCCCTCATCTTTCATGGGAACAACAAAATTTCGGATCTGGGTAGGGGAACATGTTCTATTTGGATCTGGGAGGGGAACATGTTCTATGGCTCCTTTCCTCAGAAGTGAGAGAAGTTCTTCTTAGAGGAACGAGGTTTGGTCTGTGCTAACAACAGTGGGCAGCACAACCTGAAAGGAGGAGGACAGGCAGCAAACTGGATTCTGTAACCTTTTCTCACATTATACAGAACCCACTGTGACACACCCGGCAGAAGCTAGCAGAATCATGGGTGGTCATGGCTGAACCCTTGGAAACCCTAGCCCTCTGAAATTAGGATTCCATTCTGACCCCAGATGAGCTCTTAAATCATGTTGTTTGCAACACCACACTAGCTTAACCTGTCAGCATTTCCTGGTTTGCTGCACTACTTCTAGGTCGGTGGCCATCTTGGATTTTGCACTTCCAGGGCGGTGGCCATTTTAGGTGTCAGGCAGTATATAAGGATGCTGCTTTCACAAGGTTCCTTGTGAGATGGTTTTCTCAGTTCGCCTTCCCTGCTGAAAAATCCAGCATAAACCAGCATGAATTCCATGCTGGTCCAGGCTGGTTTTTACTGGTTCATGCTGGTATAGCGCTGGTATAATGCTGGTCAGTGCTGGTATAGTGCTGGTATAGTGCTGGTATAGATGGGTGGCCAGCATAGTCATGGTGTTATCAAGCAAAACGGTGCTGGTGTAGCTGGTTAACCAGTATGATCTTGCTGGAATGAGCTTTATGGGAACAACCTTTGTTTTTATTTGTGTATGTGTCTATGTAACACATTAATATAAGATTAAAACACAATATATTGAAATATATTTAATTATAAGTGTTATTTCTTTTGCTCCCTCTTTTGAATAAAGAACTGAAATAACAAAGCTCAAAAAGCTTTGAATAACAAAGAATAAAAACATTTAAAAATCGTTCGTTAGGGATTAAAATGTCTCCACAAATTAAATATAGTAATACCAACAAATGTTGACTTCCCGGGCTCCATGAGGGAAGCAGCATGTAAATCATACAGAATGATGGTTTTTGACATGTAGGTAAATGTAGTTCCTGCACTTTCCAAAAATAAATCTCGCAATGTTTTCGACTACATTATATATCTTACAGTGTTTATCGAAATTAGTATAAGTGCACGTGTTCCAGATCATCATGTTTTTGCCACCGCAATTAGGATTTTGCTTTGGGGTAAATAAAAAGCTTGCGCTTCTACACAACGAATCTGCTGATCACTGGGAATCAGAATGTTTGCATACGTGAGGTGCCTGGATGACGGTGCACGGCAGTTGTTTCAACTAGCGAAATTAAGGACTTTAACTATGACATGTTTGACCAAACTCAGGTTTATTGGGTACGATGGAAGCAAGACTTCCTCAGGGCACAAATACTAATGCTTAAAGGTATGTAACTTAAGCAGTAGCTGTTTTATCGTAACTCGTTCACTGCACAATATAAACAAATGAGTGATATATCGTTTTGTTTCTTATTTTGTTTCTATAAATTTTCAGAGAATAAAGAAGACATAGAGCAGGAATTGTCTAAAGGCAAATGACTCCAGGTAGCACCTCTTAAAAAAACATGGTCATCGCCACCACATACTACTTGTTACTCGCTAAAAGAGAGAGCGGAAGCTAAGACCGAAAATGTGTGTTGTAAAGGTTATATTGTGTAACATTATTTGTGCACGTGTGTAAATTACAGTGTGAAGGCAAATGTCATTGTCCAATAAATATTTTAAAAACTTATACATATACAATATGTGTGTGTGTGTGTGTGTGTATATATATATATATATATATATATATATATATATATATATATATATATATATATATATAAAGAAAGCCTTGTAAATGATAGGAATATCCAGAATGTTTTTCTTTATTAAAAATGAATTGCAATTCTCTAGAAAATTGTCTTGGTCTTTATTTAACTATGAATATGCACTAAGAAATGTGATATGTAACAAATGGGTTTTGATGTGGTCTTGCTGGTATTATACTAGCATCATAGACAACATATGTTTACCAGCACACCAGCATCCCAGGCAGGTCGGCCAGCACACCAGCATCCCAGGCTGTTCGGCCAGCACACCAGCATCCCAGGCTGGTCGGCCAGCACACCAGCAACCAGCACCTAATGCTGGACCAGCATACCACCATACCAGGCTGGTTGGCCAGCACACCAGCAACCAGCACCTAATGCTGGACCAGCATACCACAATCCCAAGCTGGTCCCAGCATGCAAAACATACCATATGCTGGACCAGCAATGCTGGTTTTTTTAGCAGGGTTGTGCATTGTGATTCATCCAGCTTTGTTCCTGTTCTGCCCTGTCTGATTTAACTCGGTTTGTTTCCAGTTTATGTGTTTTTGCCTGCCCTGTATTACCCTGCCTGCCTGTGCACCGGATTATTGGACTGTTTATCACTCTGTGTTTTTGCCTGCCCTTCGTTGCCTGCCTCTGTACTTCATTAAAGACTTATTATTTACATCAGTGTCCTGCATTTGAGTCCTCTCTTCTGGCCCACCCTAACATAACCTACTGGATTGTAGGCTTTCCGTTTATGGCTGAGAAGAGCAAACAGGTGAAATATGAATAATGTCACAGCCTCAACACCACAGTGTGGAGGTCTGTGAAAATGGGAGAAGCCTGCATATAGGCCTAAGGTGGTGTAAAGTTAGGTAGTGGTTGTCAAGCTCAGAGTGGACAATGCTAACCTTTCATAAGACCAGACTACGCTAAGCTTAGTAACGGCACCTCCAGGAGCTAATCGAACACCAGAGAATGTGGTGGCAATTAGACTGCTGCTTGCTCCTCATTGCCCACATTAAGCTGCACAGAGACCGATACATGAAATAATAATTCCATATTTGTTTCAGGAGAAATCGCCAAGTGATCTCCCAAAGCCAAAGCAGAAGAATTAAAACCAGGAGCTTGGCTGAAATACGGCCAAACAAGCGCGGATTGAGTTTAGTGACAACGCATGAATGGCACTAGCTGTTTCCGCCTATGTGACCGCTTGTTCCATGCTAAAGAAGAAAAGACCCTAGTCTTTGTGTATTTTGTTTTGCCCTAGTCTTATAAAATAAGTCAGACAATAGACACCAAAATACAAAGAGCGCTTCCTGGAGACAAAGACGCTGGAGTAATGTGATGTAGATGGTCTTACTGTATATGGACTTGTTAGTGCATAAGCATTTTGTCACATGTCTTTCCCGAGCCATTAAATTTGCATGTGTGCACACAGAGCTTCAGACAAAACTTCCTCAAAGAATCATTCACATAGCATCAGCCCTGATGTAGTGAAGAGTTCCCTCAAAATGGAATTTTAGATTCTTACCATCAAAACAGACAGCAGGGAGTATGAAAGCACAGGCCAAATCCAACCAACCATCAGGAGAAATTGCACCACAATCCTCATTTCCACCTACGTTGTTGGGTTCAGATGTTCCCCATCTCATACTTTTCTGTGGTTCATTTCTCATGGACCAGCACCAGCTGTTGATGTCATAGTAGAGTCCAATCCATGCACTGGAACTAAATTGTTGTCTCTGTGCTTCATTCTGAAGTTGGACCATGTCATCATTACTTTTGATGATAGCCAAGTCAGTGTGTGTGGCTCTGCAGTAATCCTGTGCATCACTCCAGTTTTTCCCCTGCTGGATCAGATAGTACTTACGAGGGACAGACAGGACAAGAGGGACAAATCCTGTGAATAGATTTTAAACATTTTATGCCGTATTACTCTGTAAGAATTTCTTACTTAGTTTAATTAATTCTTTACTTCCTTTCTCACTTCTCTCACCTGTTAAAGACAGAAGTATTAAAAGATGCTGTTCCATTACTGATGTACTGTAGATCAACTCACTAAAACATAAAGAAGAAAGACTGTTAACTGCAAGTACCACTTCAAATTAAATTTTGTCACATCCACAATCATACACAGTACAACATCTATTGAAATGCTTTTTATGGCTATCCTTTATATATAAACATAGTGAAATTGTTATAAAATATTGAATTAACATTAAGATAAAATAAAGAAATAAATAATATAGAATATATAGTTGAGTATATGGAAGTGACAGTTGCAGTCATGTGGATTACCACTTAACACTGCATATCATTATAAATGAAGCTATACTCATATCAACTGATGTCAGTTACATCTATATCAATAGATGTCAATAATATAATAATTGAATGTATATCATTCCTCTCTGTTGTTCTACATTTATTTTAAAAGTTTATTTATACTTTCAGATGCATGCAATGGGAAAAGCATTCACAGATTGTTCATGAAACACTTCAACTAGCACTTCTTTCCCTGTTTGTTGCATTAAAAAAAAAAAAACTTTGAAAAATGTTTTAAACTCATGGTATCTTAAGTATGTAACCTAGTGAACCAGAGTTAATGAATCCAATTATAGAGACTTAAGCACTTGGCCTCTGTAACACCCTTGGCCACTGTTATATCTCTCCATTTGCCACCTAAAGAGATCTGCATCACCATTTGCACCCAGATCCATGAATTTTTGGCCTTGGGATCTGATGCGGAATTTCTGGACATCGAGTTGGTTTGCCAGCTTCACAATGAGATGGAGCCCCTGCTCTCCAATCTCCAAGTCAAGACACTAGATAGTCACATCCTTCACCTGACTACTCTGCTACTCTGAGGGACCAAGCTCTTATGAGTCACTATTGCCGATCACCATCACAAACGGCTGTCTTTTTCTGTGATTACTTCCCCCTGGATGCCAGTTATGTTGGGTTACCCATGGCTTCTTATAAACAACCCCCACCTTGACTGGACCAGTGGGTGCGTTTTAGATTGGTACACCAACTGTCTGTCTCAATGTCTTCTCAGCTCCACTCCTATTCCAGTTTCAGCCACCAAAAAACCTTCCCCAGACCTTAGCTCAGTTTCTCCGTGCCTTATCCCTACCTCTGCACCGACCCTATGACAAGCTTCTACCCAGCTTCACACCTCCCTGTGGCCGCCTCTGTCCCTGAAAGGGAGGCTATGACCACGTACATTCAGGAGTCTCTCGCCTCTGGCCTCATACCTCCTTCCTCTTCCGCAGCTGATGCTGGTTTTTTCTTTGTAGCCAAGAAGGATGGGTCGTTCCGTCCCTGCATCGACTACCAAGAGCTTAATGCCATCACTGGTAAGAACTATCCCTTGTTATTAATGTCTTCCGCTTTCAAACTGCTTCAGTGGGCTATCATATTTATCATATTTACTTACGTAACATCTAAAATCTTTTGCATATTCAAGAGAGCAATGGTTGGAAGACTGGGAATTATGAGTATCTGCTCATGCAGTTTGTCCTCACCAACATGCCAGCAGTCTTCCAGGCCCTCATAAATGAAGTGTTGCAGGATTTGCTTAAACAGTTTGTATTTGTATATCTTGAGGATATCCTCATTTTCTCCCGGTCCTTGGAAGAGCATCAAGAACCTTCATTTGGGATCAAGAGGCTGAACAGGAGTTCAGTGGACGAAGTGGATGCCTCTGATCAAGGAGAAGGAGCTGTCCTGTCCCAGTAATTGTTTTAGCAATAACTTTTTTCTATGCCATCAGGGATCTGGAGCTCCTGGCAGTCAAACTGGCTCTTGAGGTGTGGTGTCACTGGTTAGAAGGCACTGAGAAACCCTTCATTGTTTGGATTGACCATCAGAACTTAGAATATCTACGGATGGCCAAAAAGCTCAACCCAGATTCAATTTCACTGAGGGGAATGTAAACTCCGACAATGAAAACCGTGGTGAATTGCCGTGGTAAACCAAATGGCTGTATCCAACAGTCACAAACTCCACTGACGATGAACAGTAACTAGAAACAAGCACAGAGTTCTTAGACCATTACGTGTTGAAGAAAACACACCACCACCACGAGCCTTACCAGCGCATTGCTGCATTTCTCTCGGCTCTAAATGAGGTGAGCCCCTCTAGCTGAATGGCGGCATCCAGAACTCTGTCAATGAGCCACGTCTCTATAAAAACAAAGATGCTGCAGTTTCTAAACTCTCACCGTTTAGTGTGTTCGAGTTGGATGTAGCCCAGTTTATTGTCCAGGAAGCAAACATTGGAGAATAGAATGGACGGGAGAGCCGGCCGGCTAGGGTTTGTTTTTAGCCTAGCACGGACACCTGCCCTCTTACCGCGCTTCCACTTCCTCGCGCACCGCTTTCGGCATCCCCTCCCCTGGTTACCAATATCAGGCGATGCCGAGGACTGGAGGCCTGGTCTCGGCAGCAAGCCGAGGTCATGAAGCCTATCCAGCACATCATCGTGCAAGTTGGTTGTATACATGAACACCGCTGTCTCTGGTGTCCATGTACTGGTAGCAGTCGGGCTAAAGAAAATCGTAAAGAAAATCGTAAAAAACGTAAATAGCACCATATTGAATCCGGAGTGGCCGCTGCGTGATACTGCCACACTGCCATCACTATAAACCAAAGAGAAGTTAGCTAACTGCTTGACAAAAAAGGGGCCATCTGCACTTGGGATTATTAAGGTTCTCAAAACAGACATTTGAACTGAATAAATTAGTCAATAGTTTGCTTATGTTTTGTGAATGTCTAGTCAAAATAAGACCATAAAGTTGACATGTTATCCTGTTATATTATAATTTGCAAATGCTTATGTCCTTAATATCAACAATATTTTTCTCAAAAATTGGGGGAGATTGTTAAAAAAAAATTGGGGGAGATTGCTATAATTGTGGCATTGAATGTGTAATGAGTCTGTCTGTGTTTCTGTCCTGTTTCTGTCTGCTGTCTTTCCCTGTGGCTAATTGTTTGCTCCGCCCACTCTTTGGTTTCCATGGACATTAATTGTACTCCTTCTCTCCTTCAGGTGTGTTGTCTTTGTCTCTGATTGTTTCTGCGCTGTGATTGGTTCCTGTCTGTTATTTATACTCTGTTTGTTCACTTCCCTGGTGTTGGTCGTTTTGCATGTTGGATGTTGGTGTGCCTGTTCCTGTTTCCTGTTAGCCCTGTTTGCTGCCTTGTTCTGTCTGTCTGCCTGTCTGTTCAGCTGTTTTTTGTGTTTTGGATGAGTAAAACTTTAAAATCTGCATTTGGATCCTCACTCGCCTTTGTCCTGCATCGTGACAGTATGCTGATGAAAAATGAAGTGAAACGAAAGCTATGCATCCAATGTGCAACTTGACTCAGGGGAGATTCAATATTTATAAATTTCTGCAACAAGAAGTAGTGGTTTAGAAGTAATGGTTTAGTGTGTAATTGCAATTTTAAAAAATGATTTATAATTAATAGAAATGAATAAAAAGTCCCTCACTTCCCAGGTCTCGCAACTGTGGGTTCCATTCGTGGAGAGGGAACATCCCGCAAAATAAAATGGGAGGGCTGTGTCAATAATAATAATAATAATAATAATGCTGTAACAGTGCCATGAACTGTATAGAGTTCAAATGGTTGTAGTTTTTCATCCTCAAAACCAGGGGTTCTAGGTGCTCCCTGGCTGTGATAAAAGGTGAGAAAGTACAGTAGTAGAGTGTGAGAGAGGACAGCGTGATGTGCCTTGTGTTCCTTCTCTGCCCTGAGAGACCATCCTTGTTGAGAAACTTAATTGTTTGCTGCTCAATTAAGGATTTTTGTTTATGGAATACACTTCTTGTACATCAGCTCATGCTATGGGAATAATGTGGAGGTGCTACCATTGTAGAAGAGAATGATGTGCCAGGTCATATGAGACATTTCCTACATTATGTCTGGACTTTTGAATTATGTCTGGATTTTTGGATAGTTGTTAATTTCTACTATCTTTGTTGTTGGTTTTTTTTCTTGGTCATTGTCTGTACTGATGTAATTTGAGAAGGTCTATTCAACTATGGGTTACTCATGTATGGTCTAAATGGAAATCTCTGAAGAATGGAGTCATTGATAAATGTGGATTTTGCATATTTTATGTTTGCATACGAAAAGAACTTAATCCACAAACAGGTCAAATAAAACCTCTACTGATGTAGCTGAGTATTGTGTGAAGTAATACAGTTGATCCCTCCCTCAAAATTTGTATAGCTGTTTTGTTTGTTCGAGAAACAGGGAATCAGTTATAAATATAGCTGCAAGCAGCGATGACGGGCCTTCGCACATTTGTTCATCGCAATACGGTGCCTTCCAGAAAACAATGCACGGTGGGCAAGTGCATCAAGTGGGTAAATATCAGTGGACTATTTTATGTTGTTACTGACCCATTTGGGGACTGTAGGTAAATGAAACCCCACATTATAGAGAAATGGGGGCGCTAGTGAGCCACTTAAGAGACACACCTTTGTCTGACCTTTTTGTCCACACTTAACAGCCGACAAATGTGATGTATGTGTCAAATTTCAAGTTAATACAAGCACGCCAAAAGCCTTAAATATGCCTGAAATAAAAGTAAACTTTGACACGATGCCATGGCAACAGTGTTTGAGATATCAAAAATCCGTTCGCAATTTCGCATCTGCAATATCTCTGCGTCATGGTGGCCAAGTCTGGTCTCAATTGCATGAATCCCCTAGGAGGAGTATTTAAAAGTTTACCGCATGAAGCTGACAAAAAATCCACCTTTGTGACTGACACACTTCCTGGGGCCTGTTGGTGGCGCTATACCTGGGACTCACAATAAGCACATAGATGCGATCGGAATCCTTGGCCGAACATACACACCGCGTGTCATCACAATAAGACATTTTTTGCTTTAGATATTAGACACTTTCTGTTTCTCTGAATTCGCCATAACTTTGTCGCCTCGCCATGGCAGCACCGTTCGAGATATCAAAAATCCCTTCGCAATTTAGCAAGTGCAATGTCTCGGCATCATGTTCACCACGTTTGATGTCAATCGCATGAATTCCCTAGGAGGAGTATTTAAAAGTCCATTGCATGCAACTGTGAAAAAATCCACCTTTGTGACTGACACACTTCCTGGTGCCTGTTGGTGGCGCTATGTCCGAGATTCACAACAGGCACATCGATGCGATCGGAATCCTTGGCCGAACATAAACACCGCGTGTCTTCCCAATAAGACATTTTTTGCTTTAGATATTAGACACTTCCTGTTTCTCTGAATTCGCCATAACTTAGTCGCCTCGCCATGGCAGCACCGTTCGAGATATCAAAAATCCCTTCGCAATTTAGCAAGTGCAATGTCTCGGCATCATGTTGACCACTTTTGGTGTCAATCGCATGAATGTCCTAGGAGGAGTATTTAAAAGTTCACCACATGCAACTGTTGTGACTGACACACTTCCTGGCACCTGTTGGTGGCGCTATGTCCGAAATTCACAATAGGCACATCGATGTGATCGGAATCCTTGGCCAAACATACACACCGCGTGTCATCCCAATAAGACATTTTTTGCTTTAGATATTAGACACTTCCTGTTTCTCTGAATTCGCCATAACTTTGTCGCCTCGCCATGGCAGCACCGTTTGAGATATCAAAAATCCCTTCGCAATTTAGCAAGTGCAATGTCTCGGCATCATGTTCACAACGTTTGATGTCAATCGCATGAATTCCCTAGGAGGAGTATTTAAAAGTTCACCACATGCACTTATAAAACAGTCCAAAATGGCCGACTTCCTGTTGTGCGGCGCTCATAGTTTAGAGCGCGAAAGTTGTTCGGGTCGATGAGATCTATATGCGTACCAACTCTCATACATGTGCGTACATAATTGCCCGATCTGTGCACCAATGTTTGTTTTTGCATTACAGGGGGCGCTACAGAGCCCCCCTGCCACGCCCGTATTCCAACCTTTGTCCAATCCTAGTGTCGCGCGACTCTGACGTGTGTGCCAAATTTCAAGAGTTTTCGAGCATGTTAAGGGACCCCAATTGGCCAATGTGTGGGGAAAAAAAAATAATAAAAAATATAGCTGCAAGCAGCGATGACGGGCCTTCGCACGTTTGTTCATCGCTATACGGTGCCTTCCAGAAAACAATGCACGGTGGGCAAGTGCATCAAGTGGGTAAATATCAGTGGACTATTTTATGTTGTTACTGACCCATTTGGGGACTGTAGGTAAATGAAACCCCACATTTTAGACAAACGGGGGCGCTAGTGAGCCACTTAAGAGACACACCTTTGTCTGACCTTTTTGTCCACACTTAACAGCCGACAAATGTGATGTATGTGTCAAATTTCAAGTTAATCTAAGCACGCCAAAAGACTTAAATATGCCTGAAAAAGAAAGTAAAGTTTGACACGTTACCATGAGAACAGTGTTTGAGATATCAAAAATCCGTTCGCAATTTCGCATCTGCAATATCTCTGCACCATGTTGGCCAAGTCTGGTCTCAATTGCATGAATCCCCTAGGAGGAGTATTTAAAAGTTTACTGCATGAAGCTGACAAAAAATCCACCTTTGTGACTGACACACTTCCTGGGGCCTGTTGGTGGCGCTATACCTGGGACTCACAATAAGCACATAGATGCGATCGGAATCCTTGGCCGAACATACACACCGCGTGTCATCACAATAAGACATTTTTTGCTTTAGATATTAGACACTTTCTGTTTCTCTGAATTCGCCATAATTTTGTCGCCTCGCCATGGCAGCACCGTTCGAGATATCGAAACTCACTTCGCAATTTAGCAAGTGCAATGTCTCGGCATCATGTTCACCACTTTTGGTGTCAATCGCATGAATCCTCTAGGAGGAGTATTTAAAAGTTCATTGCATGCAACTGTGAAAAAATCCACCTTTGTGACTGACACACTTCCTGGGGCCTGTTGGTGGCGCTATACCCGGGACTCACAATAAGCACATCGATGCGATCGGAATCCTTGGCCGAACATACACACCGCGTGTCATCACAATAAGACATTTTTTGCTTTAGATATTAGACACTTTCTGTTTCTCTGAATTCGCCATAACTTTGTCGCCTCGCCATGGCAGCACCGTTCGAGATATCAAAAATCCCTTCGCAATTTAGCAAGTGCAATGTCTTGGCATCATGTTCACCACTTTTGGTGTCAATCGCATGAATTCCCTAGGAGGAGTATTTAAAAGTTCACCACATGCAACTGTTGTGACTGACACACTTCCTGGCGCCTGTTGGTGGCGCTATGTCCGAGATTCACAATAAGCACATCGATGCGATCGGAATCCTTGGCCGAACATACACACCGCGTGTCATCCCAATAAGACATTTTTTGCTTTAGATATTAGACACTTCCTGTTTCTCTGAATTCGCCATAACTTTGTCGCCTCGCCATGGCAGCACCGTTTGAGATATCAAAAATCCCTTCGCAATTTAGCAAGTGCAATGTCTCGGCATCATGTTCACAACGTTTGATGTCAATCGCATGAATTCCCTAGGAGGAGTATTTAAAAGTTCACCGCATGCACTTATAAAACAATCCAAAATGGCCGACTTCCTGTTGGGCGGAGCTCATAGTTTAGAGCGCGAAAGTTGTTCGGGTCGATGAGATCTATATGCGTACCAACTCTCGTACATGTGCGTACATAATTGCCCGATCTGTGCACCAATGTTTGTTTTTGCATTACAGGGGGCGCTACAGAGCCCCCCTGCCACGCCCGTATTCCAACCTTTGTCCAATCCTAGTGTCGCGCGACTCTGACGTGTGTGCCAAATTTCAAGAGTTTTCGAGCATGTTAAGGGACCCCAATTGGCCAATGTGTGGGAAAAAAAAAAAATAAAAAATAAAAAAAAAAAAAAATAATACTCCCGAGGAAAAACAATAGGTCTTCGCACCATTCGGTGCTCAGGCCCTAAATATAGCTGCAAGCAGCGATGACGGGCCTTCGCACGTTTGTTCATCGCTATACGGTGCCTTCCAGAAAACAATGCACGGTGGGCAAGTGCATCAAGTGGGTAAATATCAGTGGACTATTTTATGTTGTTACTGACCCATTTGGGGACTGTAGGTAAATGAAACCCCACATTTTAGACAAACGGGGGCGCTAGTGAGCCACTTAAGAGACACACCTTTGTCTGACCTTTTTGTCCACACTTAACAGCCGACAAATGTGATGTATGTGTCAAATTTCAAGTTAATCTAAGCACGCCAAAAGACTTAAATATGCCTGAAAAAGAAAGTAAAGTTTGACACGTTACCATGAGAACAGTGTTTGAGATATCAAAAATCCGTTCGCAATTTCGCATCTGCAATATCTCTGCACCATGTTGGCCAAGTCTGGTCTCAATTGCATGAATCCCCTAGGAGGAGTATTTAAAAGTTTACTGCATGAAGCTGACAAAAAATCCACCTTTGTGACTGACACACTTCCTGGGGCCTGTTGGTGGCGCTATACCTGGGACTCACAATAAGCACATCGATGCGATCGGAATCCTTGGCCGAACATACACACCGCGTGTCATCACAATAAGACATTTTTTGCTTTAGATATTAGACACTTTCTGTTTCTCTGAATTCGCCATAACTTTGTCGCCTCGCCATGGCAGCACCGTTCGAGATATCAAAAATCCCTTCGCAATTTAGCAAGTGCAATGTCTTGGCATCATGTTCACCACTTTTGGTGTCAATCGCATGAATTCCCTAGGAGGAGTATTTAAAAGTTCACCACATGCAACTGTTGTGACTGACACACTTCCTGGCGCCTGTTGGTGGCGCTATGTCCGAGATTCACAATAAGCACATCGATGCGATCGGAATCCTTGGCCGAACATACACACCGCGTGTCATCCCAATAAGACATTTTTTGCTTTAGATATTAGACACTTCCTGTTTCTCTGAATTCGCCATAACTTTGTCGCCTCGCCATGGCAGCACCGTTCGAGATATCAAAAATCCCTTCGCAATTTAGCAAGTGCAATGTCTTGGCATCATGTTCACAACGTTTGATGTCAATCGCATGAATTCCCTAGGAGGAGTATTTAAAAGTTCACCGCATGCACTTATAAAACAATCCAAAATGGCCGACTTCCTGTTGGGCGGAGCTCATAGTTTAGAGCGCGAAAGTTGTTCGGGTCGATGAGATCTATATGCGTACCAACTCTCGTACATGTGCGTACATAATTGCCCGATCTGTGCACCAATGTTTGTTTTTGCATTACAGGGGGCGCTACAGAGCCCCCCTGCCACGCCCGTATTCCAACCTTTGTCCAATCCTAGTGTCGCGCGACTCTGACGTGTGTGCCAAATTTCAAGAGTTTTCGAGCATGTTAAGGGACCCCAATTGGCCAATGTGTGGGAAAAAAAAAAAAAAAAAAAAAAAAAAAAATAATACTCCCGAGGAAAAACAATAGGGCTTCGCACCATTCGGTGCTCAGGCCCTAATAATAAATATAGCTGCAAGCAGCGATGACGGGCCTTCGCACGTTTGTTCATCGCTATACGGTGCCTTCCAGAAAACAATGCACGGTGGGCAAGTGCATCAAGTGGGTAAATATCAGTGGACTATTTTATGTTGTTACTGACCCATTTGGGGACTGTAGGTAAATGAAACCCCACATTTTAGACAAACGGGGGCACTAGTGAGCCACTTAAGAGACACACCTTTGTCTGACCTTTTTGTCCACACTTAACAGCCGACAAATGTGATGTATGTGTCAAATTTCAAGTTAATCTAAGCACGCCAAAAGACTTAAATATGCCTGAAAAAGAAAGTAAAGTTTGACACGTTACCATGAGAACAGTGTTTGAGATATCAAAAATCCGTTCGCAATTTCGCATCTGCAATATCTCTGCACCATGTTGGCCAAGTCTGGTCTCAATTGCATGAATCCCCTAGGAGGAGTATTTAAAAGTTTACTGCATGAAGCTGACAAAAAATCCACCTTTGTGACTGACACACTTCCTGGGGCCTGTTGGTGGCGCTATACCTGGGACTCACAATAAGCACATAGATGCGATCGGAATCCTTGGCCGAACATACACACCGCGTGTCATCACAATAAGACATTTTTTGCTTTAGATATTAGACACTTTCTGTTTCTCTGAATTCGCCATAATTTTGTCGCCTCGCCATGGCAGCACCGTTCGAGATATCGAAACTCACTTCGCAATTTAGCAAGTGCAATGTCTCGGCATCATGTTCACCACTTTTGGTGTCAATCGCATGAATCCTCTAGGAGGAGTATTTAAAGGTTCATTGCATGCAACTGTGAAAAAATCCACCTTTGTGACTGACACACTTCCTGGGGCCTGTTGGTGGCGCTATACCCGGGACTCACAATAAGCACATCGATGCGATCGGAATCCTTGGCCGAACATACACACCGCGTGTCATCACAATAAGACATTTTTTGCTTTAGATATTAGACACTTTCTGTTTCTCTGAATTCGCCATAACTTTGTCGCCTCGCCATGGCAGCACCGTTCGAGATATCAAAAATCCCTTCGCAATTTAGCAAGTGCAATGTCTTGGCATCATGTTCACCACTTTTGGTGTCAATCGCATGAATTCCCTAGGAGGAGTATTTAAAAGTTCACCACATGCAACTGTTGTGACTGACACACTTCCTGGCGCCTGTTGGTGGCGCTATGTCCGAGATTCACAATAAGCACATCGATGCGATCGGAATCCTTGGCCGAACATACACACCGCGTGTCATCCCAATAAGACATTTTTTGCTTTAGATATTAGACACTTCCTGTTTCTCTGAATTCGCCATAACTTTGTCGCCTCGCCATGGCAGCACCGTTCGAGATATCAAAAATCCCTTCGCAATTTAGCAAGTGCAATGTCTTGGCATCATGTTCACAACGTTTGATGTCAATCGCATGAATTCCCTAGGAGGAGTATTTAAAAGTTCACCGCATGCACTTATAAAACAATCCAAAATGGCCGACTTCCTGTTGGGCGGAGCTCATAGTTTAGAGCGCGAAAGTTGTTCGGGTCGATGAGATCTATATGCGTACCAACTCTCGTACATGTGCGTACATAATTGCCCGATCTGTGCACCAATGTTTGTTTTTGCATTACAGGGGGCGCTACAGAGCCCCCCTGCCACGCCCGTATTCCAACCTTTGTCCAATCCTAGTGTCGCGCGACTCTGACGTGTGTGCCAAATTTCAAGAGTTTTCGAGCATGTTAAGGGACCCCAATTGGCCAATGTGTGGGAAAAAAAAAATAAATAAAAAAAAAAATAATAAAAAAAAAAAAAAAATAAATAAATAAATAATACTCCCGAGGAAAAACAATAGGGCTTCGCACCATTCGGTGCTCAGGCCCTAATAATAATACTCCCGAGGAAAAACAATAGGGCTTCGCACCATTCGGTGCTCAGGCCCTAATGATTTATTTATAAAGCACTTTAAATCAGACAAAGCTGATCACAAAGTGCTGTACATCTTAAAATACAGATGATAAAATAATCAAATACTAACAAAATAAAATAATAACAGTAATAACTCAGAATTAAACAAAAACCAGGGAATAGAAATATGTTTTCAACTGATTTTTAAATAAGAAAGCAGTGGGTGCAAAGGCAAGATGTTCCATAGCCTAGGAGCAGCAACAGAGAAGGCTCAATCTCCTCTAAGCTTCCTTTTTGACCTTTTGATGTCCAGAAGCAATTGATCAGCTGACCTAAGCGAACAGGCAGGACTGTAGGGGTAAAGCAGTTCCGTAAGATATGTAGGGGTCTGACCATTTAAATATTTAAAAACAAATAATAGTACTTGGGGGCACGGTGGCTTAGTGGTTAGCACGTTCGCCTCACACCTCCAGGGTCGGGGTTCGATTCCCGCCTCCACTTTGTGTGTGTGGAGTTTGCATGTTCTCCCCGTGCCTCGGGGGTTTCCTCCGGGTACTCCGGTTTCCTCCCCCGGTCCAAAGACATGCATGGTAGGTTGATTGGCATCTCTGGAAAATTGTCCCTAGTGTGTGATTGCGTGAGTGAATGAGAGTGTGTGTGTGTGCCCTGTGATGGGTTGGCACTCCGTCCAGGGTGTATCCTGCCTTGATGCCCGATGACGCCTGAGATAGGCACAGGCTCCCCGTGACCCGAGGTAGTTCGGATAAGCGGTAGAAGATGAATGAATGAATAATAGTACTTTAAACAGAACCCTGTAATACTCCAGCAGTGAAGTTAGGCCAAAATTGGTGTTATATGGTCATATTTCCGTACAATACGTGAAGCAGCATTTTGGACTAATTGGAAGGGCATCTGATGTAAAAACGATGACAAATTGCAACATTTATTAATAAAATACAGTGACTTACCTGCAAAATGCATATCCAGTAGCACATAATAATATTGGATCATTTCATATTAACATTATTCATTATGAAATTGCAGAATTGTATTAATATTTTTCTATTAATATTCAATTTGTATTTCTCACAGATCTTCAGAACTGGTAAAGGTTTTCTTAATAGTCACATTTTAAAATAGATTACATAATTACTTTTGTAAACTTAAGGAATATGACAAAAAAAAACATCATGAATTCTGAACTAAACACTGGAAATACATTATAGAATAAGAAAGTTCATCTTAACTTTCTTCTGTGTTCTGTGTAAAGTGCTCAGATGTTCACAGCTCCTAATTTATTATTATTAACTCAGGACTCACAGGTCTGTCAATGGACAATGTTTTTATTGGAATACATTATATTTTATTAGCTGTAATAACTGACTTAGATCAATAGTCAGGTCATTGTTATAGCACTATATTATTAGCACTGTACAGATTTAATCGAATTATAAATTATTTATTAGTTAATGAATGATTTTTCATTAATATCCTTTATTACTTTCAAATACTTTAACATCACAAATCTGTACAATTTTCCCCATCAAGTGGTACTAAATAACTGAAAAATTTTGTAGAATATTAAAACATACCTGAAATGTGAAGGAGGTAAATTATCAGTGTTGTAGCTGAGAAACAGTGTATCTCAGTGTCTTTCAGATCTGTTCTGTGGTGCTATTTGTTCTCTTTTAGGCTTGCTGACATACTTAAAACCAGCACCTCCAACGTTTCCTACTTTACAAAACAGATTGGATGGAAATCTCAGGTGGTTGACAGGTCATGACTGAACAAATGAAGGACTGCAGTTCAAGTTCAAGATTAATTACCATTAAGTTCTCTTTAGTGTGTAATTTTAGTTCCTTTTAGTTTTGATTGTTAGACTTATACAGCACAAAACATAGCTCATCATATTGATCTGTAACCATTGATATGCCTCATCAGGACAGTTTAGCAGGAACAGGATAAGCATGAATCTTCAACAATACTGATAAAAGAATACAATTAAAACATTTATGTCATGAAATCACATTAATTAATTAGTCCATCATTCTGTCATGCAATAAAGTTGAAGATATATATATATATATATATATATATATATATATATATATATATATATATATATATATATATATATATATATATGTGAGCGGAAGCAGGATTGTGTGAATGCATTTTGGGTGTGTATGGTTTTCGGTTTAATGGTGTGAGAAAAAGCAAGCTATTTTGCAACCAGTGAAGCTGTGTTACAAGGGAGACGCTGAGCTACACTCATGAGTAAGACCGTTTTGCAAGAAGGCTGAAAGTGAAGATGTTGAATAGTGAACTGAATTTTTTTTCCTGAATGTATTTGGTAGTTTTGTTTTGTATAATTGCCTCAAATTGTCTTAATTCAACTGCTCATTTCTTAAGTGTCTGATATGGTGTTAAAGATATGTGCTCAAACTGCCAGAGACTGTGCAAGCATGAACACAGGGACTATTCAATTCATTAGACCTTTCTTTATTCTGAATGTTTCTATTTGTTTTATTTATTCTTTCCTTCCTAAATCTTTACCATGTCATCATTCCCCGCAGTCTTATACCCTCCATTCTCCAATATTACCATTCCAACCCATTGAGTGAGGATCTTGGAATCTTCTAAACCTATAAGAGAGTGCAAGACGTTGCATATTGGCATGGTATGTGGACTGGTGTAAAAAAAAAAAAAAAAACATGTCAAGTGATGCATAAAATATCAAACCCTCAAGAATGACAACAGAAAGCCAGCCGGTAAACTTTAGCTAATCGACACTTCAAGACCTAGTGAAATGCTTGGAGTAGATATTTCAAAGCCCTTTACCAAAAAGCTCCAAACAACATGAATACTTGCTCATCTTTGTAAATTACTTCTCACAATGGGTAGAGATATTCTGTACGAGACACACAACAGCTCCAGCTATTGCTGAAATCCTAAGAAAATAAATACTTTCCAGATGGGGCATGCCTGACTGTATTTTGTTTTGCAGAAATCCATCTGGGAAGGAAAATAGTCTGCCACCTCTATTAATGCACTAAGAGGTCAAACAATTAAGGAAAATAATTATAAACAGACAATAAAAATTAGAACATTCAAGATTGAAGTTGCACAATCTATGGTGATGTGACCAGAAACCGTCCGGTTTCTGGTCACATCACAATTGTAATACAAAAAAAGTGTATTACAATTACTTGGTGCTGATGCCGTGCAAATGTGGGCATAGAATCCACAGTGAATCGTCATTTTTCTGGTTTGGCTGCCGGCACGGGTGTGCTATAGTGACTGTCCCAGACAATACTGCTGAAGAAGCATGTTTCCGGAACCCCAAGATACCCCAATCAAAGACCAGTGGCACTGGGTTCAAGGTGTATAACTTTAACAGCTCAAAGACTACACTAATGTCATTTTGTAGGACTCCTTGAGAATTATGGGTAACATGAAAAGACCGGGAATGTTACAGAGAAACGATGGCTGTGGCTTGGCAATAAGAAAAGCTGAATTTTATCCAATAACATTATAAGGTTATAATTCATTATAAATATTAATGCCAGATTACTTAAGAAATCTTTTACAATGCTGGATAAAATTTTATGAAGAAGTTCATGTGAAGATGTTGGTGGATTACGAAATGCTAATGGAAAACATGTTAGCATAATGACATTGTGATGGACATGACTCAAGGAGGATGTAATTGTTTGACACATGCAGTTTTTTTTTTTATGTGATAAAACATTGTGTAGCTATATCTGTGAGAAAACAACCATGCAAATGTGCTATGTTGTAATGAACTATGAAGACAAGTGTGGGCATTACATGTGGTGAAGGAGTGAGAGTTCCGTTTTTGTTCATTTGAATTGATCTATGTATGAATAGGCGATGTATGTGTGGTGTATTGATAAATGTTTGTGTTTCTAATTCTGTCAGTATCACCACTACTGTGTTGTGTATGGTGTCAGGGAGCTACCTGACTCTTCTCCCATGCGTGCCCCGCCCGCACGGAGCGGCTCGCCGGCGTACTAATGACACACACCTGACTCTCGTTTCTACCTCATCACCAACCCTATAAGATCCCCTCTCTCACGCTAACCAGCGTCCGTTATTACCAATGGTTCGGCGTGCTTCCAACACGCCGTTAGCATTCTCTTCCGGACTTCGTGGGCCGCGCTCTCTAGCGCACCACCGGATATTTATCTCTGCTAACCAGTTGTTTGGTGAATTAAAACAGTTTGCCTTCACTTCGGCTTTCACCTCTGTGTTTGGCGTAACAGAATAACGGACCGTCCTCCTCTCTCCTGGGTGACCCGTGCCCGGTCCCTCATGGACCGACTGGATTAGCTCCCCGCGGCAGGATGTGGGAACAAAAACCCTTCCCTCAGGGCACCCTCTGGGGGCGGGCTCCCTGACGGAGGCCGCACGGATCTCGCTGTCCATGTCCCAGACAATAGGCCCCACGACGATCGAAGGAGGGAGAATGGGGTCCGGATGTCTGGGTTCCTCAGGCCCGAATATCCGGGACAGGGCGTCGGCCTTTCCGTTGAGCGCCCCAGCTCGGTAGGTGACTTGAAACTGGAACCGAGTGAAGAAGAGGGCCCAACGAGCCTGCCGGGCATTGAGTCTCCGGGCCTCCCGCAGGTACTGAAGATTCTTGTGGTCTGTGATCACAGTGAATGGGTGCTCTGCTCCCTCCAACCAGTGCCTCCACTCGTCCAGGGCAAGCTTGATAGCCAGAAGCTCCCGGTTGCCGATGTCGTAGTTCTGCTCTGCGGCCGAGAGCTTGTGGGAGATGAAAGCGCACGGGTGGAGCTGTGGTGGGGTGCCTGATTGCTGAGAGAGAGCAGCCCCCACCCCCGTCGAGGAGGCGTCCACCTCCACTACAAAGGGCTTCCGGGGGTCTGGATGACGCAACACTGGAGCGGTGCAAAAGCGCTGGCGGAGCTCCTCAAACGCCCCCTGGGCCTCCTTGGTCCACCTCAGGGTCCGCGCCTTACCCCTGAGGAGAGAAGTGAGGGGAGCGGTGATCAGGCTGTACCCCTGAATGAACCGACGGTAAAAGTTAGCGAAGCCCAAGAAGCGTTGGAGTTCCTTAAAAGTCTCCGGAACGGGCCAGCTCTTCACTGCTTTAACTTTCCTGTCGTTCATCTGTATACCCCGTGCGCTGATGACGTAGCCCAGAAACTGTACCTCCTTACAGTGAAACTCGCACTTGGAGAGGTTGAGGTAGAGCTGTTGGGAACGAAGTGCCCCTAGGACCTCACGGACGTGGTGATGGTGTTCCTCTAGGTTCCTTGAATATATCAGAATGTCATCGATGTAAACCATGACGAACCTTTGTAAGAAGGGTCGGAGCACCTCGTTCATGAACCCCTGGAACACAGCTGGGGCGATAGATAGGCCGTACAGCATGACCCGGTATTCGTAGTGTCCGGAGGGCGTTATGAAGGCAGTCTTCCACTCGTCCCCCTTCCTGATACGAACCAGGTTATACGCGCTCCGGAGATCCAGTTTAGAAAACACCCGTGCCTCTCGCAGGGCCTCCAGAGCTGCTGGGACCAGCGGGAGAGGGTAAGGGAGAGGGGAGATCTGGGCGTTGAGCTGTCGGTAATCGATGCAGGGACGTAGCCCCCCGTCCTTCTTTCCCACAAAGAAGAAGCTCGACGCAGCCGGGGAGGATGAGTTCGTGATAAACCCCTGCCGGAGCGCCTGCTGGATGTACTCCTCCATGGCCTGATGTTCTGGAGCAGAAAGTGGATAGACTCTGCCCTTCGGCAGCTTAGCCCCGGGAAGCAGGTCGATGCAGCAGTCCCCGCGCCGGTGAGGGGGGAGACGAGTAGCTGCCTGGGCACTGAACACGTCCTTGAAGGCCTGGTACTCCGTGGGGATCTCTGCCTGCTGGGATGTCGTGGCTTCCTCCACCCTGGTGGCGCCTACCAGGGCTTTGGGGACCCTGGATGGAAGCGGAGAGAGGCAGTGTTCCCGGCAGTGGCTACTCCATTGCAGGATATCGCAGGGGTCCCAGGAGCATGCAGGGGCGTGTTGTTTCAGCCAGGGCCTACCCAGGATCACGCTGACAGTGGACTCGTCGAGCACCATGAACCTTATCTCCTCTCTATGGAACAGCCCCACACATAGAGTCACTATGGGCGCACAGTACTTCACCCAGCCCCGACCTAGTGGGCGTCCCTGGATGGTCTGGACGGCTAAGTCCTGGGAACCCCTCTCCCGGGGGAGCTGCAAGCTGTTGAGGCAGGCGTGGGATATGAAGTTCCCTGCCGAACCTGAGTCCACCAGCGCATCCACAGAGAGAGAGAGAGAGGGAGTTAGAAGCGTCACCGGGAGTGTGGACAGAGTAGAAATGTCTGACGGAAACTCTACCGTACTCACCGCTGCCGGAGCATGACACGTGGGGCAACAGCTGCTGGAGTAGCCCGGGCTCCCACCATACCGGTCTTTGCCCGAAGCCCGGCGGCTATTTCCCCCCCACCGGGGAAGCCTCTGAGAACCCAGCTGCATGGGTTCGGCCTCAGCTGTGGCCGCCAGTCCAGGCTGTTCCCCCGAGGTGGGCGACCTGGGGAGGCATGCGGACAGTCGCTGGGAAAGTCCTAAGGATCTCCCAATGAAGTCCTCCAGGCCCGTAGCGTCATCAAACACCGCCATGGCCTGTTTAATCTCGGGAGAGAAACCCCGCCGATATACTCCCAGTAGCGCCGCCTCGTTCCAGCCACTAGATGCCGCCAAGGTGCGGAAACGCAAGCTGTACGCCGTGATGTCATCCTTCCCCTGGTGCAAGCTAAGCAGCTGGTCCGCTGTGGATAGGACCCCGGAAGCGGCACTGAAAACCTCGCGAAGGTGTGCCGCGAAATGATCGTATACCTCCATCATGGGGCTGTCAGAGTCCCACAAGGCCTGAGCCCAAGCTAGCGCTCTTCCGGACAGGAGCGAAATGAGGAACGCCACCTTGGAGCGCTCGGAAGGGAAGCGCTGAGGCTGCATCTCCATGTAGAGATTTACCTGGAGTAGGAAGCCGCGGCACGCTGACGCTTCTCCCGAAAAAGTTCCCGGGAGTGCCATGGGACTGCCGGTGACAGTGGGGGTTTCCGGACGAGCAGCGGTGGGGGGAAAGGCGGCTCGAAGCGCGGCTACCAGATCCCGAACCGGATCGGGGAGTGTGCTGGGCAGGTTCTCCATATCCCGGTAGGAAAAAAATAATTCCCCTTTTTTTTTTTTTTTTTGTTAGGTCCGTTATTACCAATGGTTCGGCGTGCTTCCAACACGCCGTTAGCATTCTCTTCCGGACTTCGTGGGCCGCGCTCTCTAGCGCACCACCGGATATTTATCTCTGCTAACCAGTTGTTTGGTGAATTAAAACAGTTTGCCTTCACTTCGGCTTTCACCTCTGTGTTTGGCGTAACAGAATAACGGACCGTCCTCCTCTCTCCTGGGTGACCCGTGCCCGGTCCCTCATGGACCGACTGGATTAGCTCCCCGCGGCAGGATGTGGGAACAAAAACCCTTCCCTCAGGGCACCCTCTGGGGGCGGGCTCCCTGACGGAGGCCGCACGGATCTCGCTGTCCATGTCCCAGACAATAGGCCCCACGACGATCGAAGGAGGGAGAATGGGGTCCGGATGTCTGGGTTCCTCAGGCCCGAATATCCGGGACAGGAACTTTGGTCTCCCGGAGGAGATAGTTTCGGACCGTGGGCCCCAATTCTCCTCTCGGGTTTGGCGTGCCTTCTTCCGGCTCCTGGGGGTGTCAGTAAATCTGACGTCGGGTTACCACCCTCAGTCCAACGGCCAGGCGGAACGCAAGATACAGGAGCTGAACAGGTACTTGAGGACTTACTGCAGCCAAGATCAGGGAGATTGGGCACGGTTCTTACCCTGGGCGGAGTATGCTCAGAACTCGCTTCGCCAGGACTCCACGGGCCTCACCCCTTTCCAATGCGTGCTGGGGTTCCAGCCGCCCCTGTTCCCCTGGTCGGATCAGCCCAGCGACGTGCCTTCGGTGGACGCCTGGTTCCGGGAGAGCAACCGGGTCTGGGAATCGGCGCACACCCAGTTGTGTCGGGCCCTCCGCACCACCCGCCGGCACGCCGACGCGAGACGTCTGGAGTCTCCAGGTTACCGCCCCGGGGATCGAGTGTGGCTCTCTACGAAGGACCTGAAGATGAAACTGCCGTGCCGCAAGCTCAGCCCCCGGTTCATTGGGCCGTTCAGGATCGCCAGGAGGATTAGTGACGTGTCCTACTGGCTGGAGCTGCCACCGGGGTACCGCATACACCCAACCTTTCACGTGTCCCTGCTGAAGCCGTGTGTCTCGCCCATTTCTCGCCCTCCAGGTGGCCCCGTGGAGCCCGTCCAGCCGGAGGTCGTAGCTCAGCCGGGCGTCTATGCAGTGCGGGAGGTCCTTGACTCCAGGAGGCGTGGGGGTCGCCTCGAATACCTGGTGGACTGGGAAGGGTACGGCGCGGAGGTCGCCTAGAATACCTGGTGGACTGGGAAGGGTACGGCGCGGAGGATCAGTCTTGGGTAGCACGACAGGACGTGCTGGACCCGGGCCTGCTGGCAGATTTCCATACTGCCCACCCGCACCGCCCGGCGCCCAGGGCTAGGGGTCGTCCTCGTCGTAGGGTCAGGGCGTCCGGTGCCGCCCCTGGAGGGGGGGGTGGTGTCAGGGAGCTACCTGACTCTTCTCCCATGCGTGCCCCGCCCGCACGGAGAGGCTCGCCGGCGTACTAATGACACACACCTGACTCTCGTTTCTACCTCATCACCAACCCTATAAGATCCCCTCTCTCACGCTAACCAGCGTCCGTTATTACCAATGGTTCGGCGTGCTTCCAACACGCCGTTAGCATTCTCTTCCGGACTTCGTGGGCCGCGCTCTCTAGCGCACCACCGGATATTTATCTCTGCTAACCAGTTGTTTGGTGAATTAAAACAGTTTGCCTTCACTTCGGCTTTCACCTCTGTGTTTGGCGTAACATATGGTTTATGTACTGTTTAGTGTACTGTTTGGTGTAGAGTATGGTTTTATACACCACTGCGTATAACCTGTTCTATATCATTAAGGTATTGTACTTTTTTGTGTTTAATATGTGCTCAAATTGCCAAAGACTATTGAACATATAGAATTGTGCTAATGTAGTAAGTCATGTAGTATGTAGTAAGTCAGGGGCACTACTTTTCAGGGGCACTACTTTTACTTTTCTATATATTTTATCTATGTATCACTATATTGTGTGTAGTGTAGTGTGTTATGATGAGGGAGAGCCACTAGACCAGTGTCCTGAATAAGAATGCACATACCACTGTCATGCTCTGTAAAATCCCACAAACAGGAATACATTTTAACCAAGTATTGAGTTTATTATAAATATTAAGTTATTGTTAATATTTTGTTAACATCTACTGCACATAACTAACGTCATTTACAGTTAATTGCATGTAATGTCAAAATGTCCATTCCATTCCAGCTTTTGTTGAATTCCTAAACAATTCAAATGCTGCTTAATGAATTCCTGATTATGTGATCACCTGAACCAAATCTTATTTAGGAAAAGTTGCTCCTAATGTCAAGAGTCAAGAGTCAAGAAGCTTTTTATTGTCATTTCAACCATATATAGCTGTTGCAGTACATAGTGAAATGAGACAACGTTTCTCCAGGATCAAGGTGCTACATAGAAACAAAGACAGGGCTAAAGACTTGTAAGTAGTCTTAGCCACATAAAGTGTAACTGTGCAACCTGGTGCAAACAGTGCAGGACAAGACAAACAAGACAGACAAGACAGTGCAGGACAAAAGACAGTGCAGGACAAAAGACAGTGCAGGACCAGACAGTGCAGGACAAGACAGTGCAGGACAATGACAGTGCAGACACAAGTTACAAGACAATACAAAAAGTACAAAAAATGCAGTACACAAAAGACAATAAATAGTAAACAGTCACAGAAACAGCGCCGACCGACCAGTGTTAATACTGTATGTGTTAATATAGTATGTGCGAAATGGCTGAGATATTGTACAGTATGTGCAAAAACGGCTGAAATGTTGGGACAGTTTGTGCAAAAAACAGCAGACAAGGTGTGCAAAACAGCATGTAAACAGTTTGCTGGATTGTAAGCAGCATGTAAACAGTATGTTGTGTCAGTGTGTGTGTTTTGTGAGGGTCTATGCAGTCCATACAGATGATGTGTGTGTATGTTGTGCTCAGTACAGTACATTTCAGTTGTTGAGAAGTCTGATGGCTTGTGGGAAGAAACTGTTACACAGTCTGGTCGTGAGGGCCCGAATGCTTCGGTACCTTTTTCCAGATGGCAGGAGGGTGAAGAGTGTGTGTGAGGGGTGTGTGGGGTCATCCACAATGCTGTTGGCTTTGCGGATGCAGCGTGTGGTGTAAGTGACTGTGATAGAGGGAAGAGAGACCCCAATGATCTTCTCCGCTGTCCTCACAATCCGCTGCAGGGTCTTGCGTTCTGAGATGGTGCAGTTCCCGAACCAGACAGTGATGCAGCTGCTCAGGATGCTCTCAATGGTCCCTCTGTAGAACATGGTCAGGATGGGGGGAGGGAGATGTGCCTTCCTCAGCCTTCGTAGGAAGTAGAGACGCTGCTGGGCTTTCCTGGTGATGGCGCTGGTGTGGAGTGACCAGGTGAGGTTCTCCGCTAGATGAACACCAAGAAATTTGGTGCTCTTGACGATCTCCACAGATGATCCGTCGATGTTCAGCGGAGAGTAGTCACTCCGTGCTCTCCTGAAGTCCACAACCATCTCTTTAGTTTTATCCACATTCAGAGAAAGGTTGTTGGCTCTACACCAGGCAGTTAGTTGTTGCACCTCCTCCCTGTATGCTGACTCGTCGTTCTTGTTGATGAGACCCACCACGGTCGTGTCATCGGCGAACTTGATAATATGATTCGATCTGTGCGTTGCTGCACAGTCGTGAGTCAGCAGAGTGAACAGCAGTGGACTGAGCACGCAGCCTTGAGGAGCTCCAGTGTTCAGTGTGGTGGTGCTGGAGATGCTGTTCCCGATCCGGACTGACTGAGGTCTCCCAGTCAGGAAGTCCAGGATCCAGTTGCAGAGGGAGGTGTTTAGTCCCAGCAGGCTCAGCTTCCCAATCAGGTGCTGAGGGATGATTGTATTGAATGCTGAACTAAAGTCTATGAACAGCATTCGTACATAAGTGTCTTTATTGTCCAGGTGGGTGAGGGCTAAGTGGAGAGCTGTGGCAATGGCATCGTCTTGTCATCAATATCTTACATTCACTTCTCTTCCAACAGCCCAGTTGGATGGCAAAAAACAGTGCTAGTAGTACCTCAAAAGTAAATGGAGTCGAATAACACCTAATGACCATTCTGGTTCAATTCTGGCTTTACTGGCAGAAAGATACAGTGAGAGTCATGATTCTTTCATCCTTAAAATCTCAAAAGACAGCAGTTCATAAGATGGTCAAGCTGCAGACATTGAAGACAACAATTCTGCACTAATCAGGATGACCACAAACTCAATCGAGTGTCACTAAGCAACCATAGGATGACATCAGTTGACCTACACAAAGGTCAAAGGTGATTTGAAAAAAAGCTCCTAGAGGCAGGGCTGAAGTCATGCAAAGCTAGAAAAAGACATTCATCAATGCAAAGCAAAGAAGAGCAAGACTGGGGTTTGCAAATGGGATAAGGATTGGACCATAGATGTCTAGAGTAAGATTATTTCTGATGAGGCCATTTTTTAGCTTTGCCCAATCTAATTTAATTATCTTAGATAAAGACCTGTGAGAACAGTGTATTAAAAAAAATTGCATTGACGGTATCATAGGTCTGTAACCTGGTGAACCAGTGTTGATGTTTTTATTGAAAATCAGAATCATTCGACCAAATATTAATTGAAATTTGATCAAACTTTTAATTTAAACTGTTCCTAAGTTAAAACATATTAGTAATCTGTTGTGTGAAAATTAATATGAGCTTTGCATTATTTGAGGTCTGAAGATCCAAATAAATGCTCTGAATGACAATATGTTTATTTGTAATTTGGTAGAAATGTTGTCGGTAATTTAAAAAATAAAATAAAAATGTTTATTTTCCTTTTTTAAACACATTTCTTTAAACCAGAGAAACTATATTAACTATATAAATTAACTAAAATAATTTTGCTGTGGTCTCTTAATTTTTTCCAGAGCTGTAAATAAAAAAGAATTTAAAGTCTCTCTGTATAAGAGGGTCTGCCAAAATCCCATAATTATATGTCAATTACTGTTACAATTTCTGCGCTTTTGATGTCTGTATTTTGTGCTCAATATTTGAATCAGTTGATGTTCTTAAATTTCTAAAAGGTTCTGATTGTGTGATGTGACTTTTTACAGAAATTGAAATTCTGTAACATTTGTACAAAAACATGTCAAATGCAGTCCTTGCTATATTTCACAGTTAATCTTTTCAAAAAATGCTTTTATTTTCTGCCTAAAGACAGCAAGCAAGTCAAGTCAAGAAGCTTTTATTGTTATTTCAACCATATATAGTTGTTGCAGTACACAGTGACATGAGTAACGTTTCTCCAGGATAAAGGTGCTACATAAAAGCAAAGACAGAGCTAAGGATTAGTAAGTAAGTCTTAAGCACTATTCGGACGGGACTAGTTTTACAGGGGGTCGTTATAGAAATTTCAGTTTCACAGACGTACTTTGTGATTTTAATCCCGTCCGAATCTGCCATGTCTGTCTTTTACTCACACAACCTGTGTAAAAATTCCAGAGCAAATTACCTACTGTTTTTCAGCAAAATCGGCGCTCCTCTGAGAAATCTAATCCCGTCTGAATGTGAATATCTGTGATTGCCAAAAATGTTTTTTCCAAAACGCGTTTTCTTGTCTGTTTTGGTCAGCGTGAACTACCATATTAACCCTAGCATACCGGTATTCAAGTTTATTGATCGGTCATATGACCATACACAATCCAAGCATCCTGGACATGTGGTCTTGTGCAACGCCCACATGTAAAACACAGACACTCCTACCTCCGTAATAAACACAGAGATGTTAGTCCCATCCGAATCCATACATGAAATGACAGACGTCGGCTGAAAAAAATTCTAACTCAAACGTCGTTTGGAAAACTAGTCCCGTCCGAATAGTACTTAAGCCACATAAAGTGCAACTGTGCAACCTGGTGCAAACAGTGCAGGACAAGACAAACCAGACAGACAAGACAAACAAGACAGTGCATTCAAACAAAAAAATTACAAGACAATACATGAAAGACAATACACAAGAGACAATAGACAGAAACAGCGCAGACCAGTGAAAATACTGTAAGTTCAAACAATATTGCGTGTGCAGAAATACTAGAATGAACACAGTGTTATAGCAGCAGTTACCTGAGATATTGTAAAGCGTTGTGCAAAACAGCAATCAGTCAACTGAAATGTGAGACAGATTGTGCAAATAGCAAAAAGATGTACAAAAAACAGCATGTAAACTGATTGATTGATATATATTGGAAATGTGTGTATTTAATGTATGTCTCGGAATGCAAGACCCTGCAGCGGATAGCGAGGACAGCTGAGAAGATCATTGGAGTCTCTCTTCCCTCTATCATGGACACTCACACCACACGCTGCATCCGCAAAGCCAACAGCATTGTGGATGACCCCACAGACAACCTTCACCCCACACACCCTTCACACACACTACTCGACCCACACACCCCTCACACACCCTTCGCCCCACACACCCCTCACACACACTCTTCACCCCACACACTCTTCACCCCACACTCTCACACACAGTTCATACACTTGTGTATGTTGTGCTCAGTACAGTTCAGTTATTAAGGAATCTGATGGCTTGTGGGAAGAAACGGTTACACAGTCTGGTCGTGACGGACCTAATGCTTTGGTACCTTTTTCCAGATGGCAGGAGGGTAAAGTGTGTGTGAGGGGTGTGTGGGGTGTAGAGTGTGTGTGAGGGGTGTGTGGGGTCCCTCAGGTGCTGAGGGATGATTGTGTTGAAAGCTGAACTAAAGTCTATGAACAGCATTCATACATACGTGTCTTTTTTGTCCAGGTGGGTGAGGGCTAAATGAAGGGCTGTGGCAATGGCATTGTCTGTGGAGCAGTTTGGACAATACGCGTGTAGGGGGTCCAGTCAGGGTGGTAACTGGGTCTTGATGTGCCTCATGACGAGCTTCTCAAAGCACTTCATAACAATAGGTGTGAGTGCGATGGGACGACACTGTAGCGCATTGCCTGAGCACCCTGCCAGGTAGTGTTAATTTCATCAGACGAGACGAGACGAAATATGTTCGTCAATAACCTTTTTTTCATGACTAAGACAAGACGATGAAAAGACTGCACCACTGTCCAAAAACGCTGACTAAATTAACATGAATTATTGTTGATGAAAAAAGCGAAAATGTTTTGCATAAAATAAAAACTAAGATAAAATCTCTCTTCATTTACATCTGCAATTGTCTCTGCTTTTTCATCAGCTGTTACGCCTTTAAAATATTCAGAACGAGTTTGCGGCTGTTCGCGCTGTCCCGATGACCGGTCTTTGCATTACGATTAAAAGCAGTATCAATAAAGTAAAACATGTGATGTGCAGTCAAGTTCAAGTGTATGCACTGTTTAAACGAGTGTTCTCAACTTCTCACTGATACTTTTGTGATTCGCGGACTGTAAATAGGTTGTATTTTAGGCCCACAGTAAAGTAGGCCTATTCTTTTCAGGTTTTCTGAGTATATTTATTTTATTTCTGATTTGAACAGAAACATGAGACACAAGGCAACCAAAACAGTTTTAAAAACCTTTGTAACTTAAGTTGTCAGTCGGAGTCTGTTGGGCCCCAGCTTTTGAATTGTGTTGGTTAAAATAAAATACTCTTCAGAACAGGTTCATCATTTGTGAATGTGTCTCCTAAATCAGAAATTGAAAGCCAGACACGTTTAACATTTGCATTCAACAAAAATCATTCAACAAGTGTATTTTCTCAGGTAATTATGACATTTAACCAATGTTTGAGATATCTGAAACATATACTGAAATGCTTATCAGTAATAATCTCAGTAATAATGTTATTTAAAAAACTAGACTAAAATTAAAAGACTTTTAGTCGACTAAAACTTGACTAAGATACCTTGAGTTTTCTTTTAACTAAAACTAGATTAAAATGACGAGACTTTTAGTCGACTTTTAACTCTGCATAGAGTTCTCCTCGCGTCGGCCATGGATAGACAGAGTACCTGGTCGTTGGGGGAGGGATGGTCTTCTTTGCCGTTACATTGTTCTGCACCTCAAACCGAGCATAGGAGTCATTCAGCACATCTGGGAGGGAGGCATCACTATCACAGGCAGGTGAACCTGTCTTAGTTTGTGATCGCCTGTATGCCCTGCACATGCGCCGGGTGACTCCGTTGTCCTGGAAGTGGCTGTGGATTGTTTGGGCATGTGCTCGCATTGCTTCTCCGATGGCTCGGGACAGTTTGGCCCTTGTTCTTCTTAGGGCTGCCCTGTCCCTTGTTCTGAAGGCTAGGTCTCTAGTCTTCAGCAGCACATGCACTTTAACAGTCATCCACGGCTCCTGGTTGGAATGTGTGGTGATGGTGATTCCACTGAGATGAGGCTGACTCTGAGAATCCTGAGGCATCTAGACATCTACCAGCTCCAGTTAGACTCTGCAATACTAAAGAGGAGATCTTCTATTTGCATCAATACAACATTTGACTGTATATTTATAATCACACCCTCCAGTGTCACCCATATGAGGATGGGTTCCCCTTTGAGTCTGGTTCCTCTCAAAGTTTCTTCCTTTACCATCTAAGGGAGTTGAATTGAATAGTCTTTGAGACGGTCATGTCATCAATGCATTTGCCAATGTAGGTGTCACTGATGCTGTGTACTCCTCCAAGTTGATGGAGTCACCGTTGGTTGCAGCCTCCCTGAAGATGTTCCAGTCAGTGCACTTAAAGCAGTCCTGAAGAGCAGAGGTAGCTTTTGTTGGCAAGGTTTCACCTGCTTCAGAACCGGTTTAGAGCGTCTGACGAGTGGTCTGTATGCTGGAATTGGTATAACAAAGATGTGGTCTGAATAGCCGAGGTGTGGGCGGGGCTCTGCACAATACACACTGGGAATGTTTGTGTAAACAAGATCCAGCATATTTTCACCTCTCATTGCAATTCCTGCAGATTGCTAACAGCCCCATAGAGTTCATATAGAGCCTCTTTAGCATTAGCGCTGTGGGGAATGTAAACTCTGACAATGAAAACAGTGGTGAATTCCACTGGTAAATAATATGGCCTGCATCTAACAGGCACAAACTCGATAAGCAGTAAGTAGGAGCAAGCACAGAGTTCTTTTACAATTCTGTGTTGATGTAAACACACACCACCACCGCAAGCCTTACCGCAGAGAGCTGCGTTTCTGTCTGCACAAAATGAGGTGAGCCCATTGAGCTGAATGGCGGCATCCGGAACGCTGAGCCATGTCTCTGTGAAAACAAACATGCAGCAGTTATTGAACTCTCGACTTTTAGTGCTTTCCAGTTGGATGTAGTCCAGTTTATTGTCCAGGGAGCAAACATTGGAAAGTAGAATGGACTGGAGAGCCGGCCGGCTAGGGTTTGTTTTTAGCCTAGCACAGACACCTGCCCACTTACCGCGCTTCTGCTTCCTCGTGCACTGCTTTCGGCATCCCCTCTCCTGGTTTCCGGTATCAGACAGCGCAGAGGACTGGAGGCCTGGTCTTCGCCGGCAAGCCGAGGTCACAAAGCCTTTCCAGCACATCATCGTGCAGGTTGGTTGTTCCATGATTTCTGTATTTTATTAACTACTGGAGGTTGTATACATGAACACGGCTGTCTCTGGTGTCCATGTACTGGAAGTAGTCGGGCTAAAAAAGTAAATAAAACCTTAAAAATCTTAAATAGCACCATTTTGAATTTGAAGTGGCCGCTGCGTGCTACTGCCATGCCACCATCTTGTGTTTAGCTTGTGAATGGTTCACTTTCCACTGTGATTATGAATAGACACACAATAACATCATTTTTGATTTGGACCTACATGTTCTTTGCACAGGTATATTGATGTAGAGCATTCATTAAGCATACATACCGTTAAGGAAGTTTGTCATAGTAGATGAATTTACAGACACAAAGAGCCAAATACATCTTTCTCATACATTCACAGACACTCATGTCTTCTGAATCAAACAGAGAGTGGATTTGAGTTATGGTCAGTCAAAAAAAGACAGACATTGTTCTGGATTGTTTTTTGATTTCAATAAACCTCATGAAGGACTATTTGAAGACTCACATTGTGTAGCCTCTATTTTTTCTTTTTTTTTTACGGTCTACGGTTACAACTTGCCTCAGCATGTGTTAAAACCTACCCTGGAGATGGGGTAGGGGTAGGATGAAACAAAGGAACACCATGTATTTCACATCAACTCATAAGGTCTGCGATAATCTTGCAAGCACTTGAATTGGCCAAATGTGGGTACTTTGTATAAAACTTTGAACATTATAACTCAAAAATTCAGTGAGTTACAGGTGTGGAAGCAAAAAGTGTTACAACTGATTATACAAACATTTACAAAAACTGTGATTCCCTAAAAAGGAAATCAATAAATGAAGCCCAATGAAGATGGTCTTACTTTGTCACTATGACCTTCAGATGACTTTTTCCATTTTTTAAGAATCTGAGCTACAATTTTGTCTTCTTTTAAGCAAACTGGCTTATGCAAACCACTCTGTCCCTTTGTTCTACTTTACATAAACCTTTGATGAAACCAAATCAGAATTTTGCTGGAAAAAGAAAAAGAAAAGAAGTAGTAATTTTATTTTATTTTGATCAATTTTATTGTCATTTCTACTCACCACAGGTATTCAATTTAATTTATTTGTATAGTGCTTTTAACTATTCACATTGTCTCAAGCAGCTTTACAGAAGTATAGAAACAGAAGAGAGAAAAAATATAATAATAAGAAGAATCGTTCATTCATTCATTCATCTTCTACCGCTTATCCGAACTACCTCGGGTCACGGGGAGCCTGTGCCTATCTCAGGTGTCATTGGGCATCAAGGCAGGATACACCCTGGATGGAGTGCCAACCCAGCGCAGGGCACACACACACATTCTCATTCACCCACACAGTCACACACTATGGACAATTTTCCAGAGATGCCAATCAACCTACCATGCATGTCTTTGGACCGGGGGTTTCCTCTGGGTACTCCGGTTTCCTCCCCCGGTCCGAAGACATGCATGGCAGGTTGATAAGTTTTAAATTAATTCAAAAATATTAATTTAAAATCTAAAATACTATATCTTTAACATTTATCCCTATATGTCTATTGATATGTTGAGTGAAGAAGGAAACGTAGTTTCTTCAAGACACAGAGTTACATTTTGTGCAAACAGTCAGACAATAGACTATACACCTATAGACTAACACTGTATAATAAACTATACAACCATCAATCATAGGACAGTAGAGCCTATACTGAAACATGTGGGTAAATTAACACTGTACATAAAGAACACAGTAGTATAAAGAAATAGGTGGATAATTAATTTGTAAATAATATTCATTATATACCACAGCAAGTTCCCAATTTTTCTTTTTATATTTTTTAATGAATGATATCCTTTCTTACCTGTTCATAGTGGAATGGTTAGGGAACATCCAAAAAGACTTATGTTTTAGGACAGAGGAATTTACTCTTTCTCTGTAATATGGCCAGCAGTGATTTTGAATTCATTGTTTTAAAGAAATGATAGAGGATGTGTGCTGGAATGATTGTATGTAGCTTTCATAAAATGTGATAACAGGAACTCCTGTGAATTGAATGACTGAATGTTACTACCATTTATTTTACAATCCGTAAAATTTAAATAAATAATTCCAAACAGAAATCTTATCATAATTAAATGTTTCATTTGAATCCATTTATTATTATATTATGTGGATGATGCATTATTCAAGGCTGTGTTGATGAGCTGTTTCAGGAATGATGATTTATTATATTTTTAGAACACAGACTTGAAGCAAGTGCTTAGCTTCCATATTAACTGTTAGGAAACAAGTCTTGGAGTAGAATATTAGTAGAGAACTGAAATATGAAGGTAAATCATGAATTCTATTATTTTATTTTGACTTAGTGACTTTTAAAAACTATTATCCTTGTAATAAGCTGAGCTGTTATTTGACTTCCTTCAGGCAAAATGGCTTATGCAAAGCACTCCATCCCTTTGTACTACTTTACATAAACTCTACTTAACATGTTCCTCCATTCCCCTGACATAATTAGAATTCAGCCAACTGCTTAAAATGCTAACTATACAGTGGAACTCAGAGAGATGTATTTACATTTACAGCATCTGGCAGATGTCCTTATACAGAGTTTCTTACGGAAGTCCATTGAAGTCTCTATCAATTAATACCATGATACAGGTTTAGTAGGGCTGAAAGAGTACCATTCAAACAGACACATGGTCTGCATGGAAGGTCAGTGTGGGTATTTATTTTGCATAATATGGAAATAACCTATTGTCGGAACTCAGAACCCATCTCTGAGCGGACACGTCTCAGAGTGTTCCAGGGTCTTCTATCTTCTGGTAAACTTACACTGATACTTTTAATACTTTAGCTAATTTAAGTAACCAACTTAAGAGAAAAATAACAAAGGAGACTCTTCAGACCTGGATGAGAAGGAGCAAACTTTTTTATTGCAGTCAGTCAGAAAACCTGCTTTATTGAGCTCAAATAATACCCTGGTGCAGTCGTGAGCCAGAGCTAAATTCCCTGACAAAATCCTCCCTTTAATGCACATAGTTATTATTACAGCTCCTACAGTACTCTTCAGTGGGTAAAGTGCATGCTGAGTGATTGTCTTCAACCAGTCTAAAAGAAGACTGTATATACATTTAGATCACATTCATTCAACCCGGTCACCTGAACGCATTTACGTTCACATGTGATATCAACAAATCACATGTTCAACAGGAAGTTACATCATCTGGATTTTTTGAGTATCCTGGGTTGAAGGACAAAGGTTTCTGTAAGAATAACTGACATGATCAAATTTAAAATGATTGTGATGCAAAGATTATAGACATGAAATCTGTATTGTAGTTGTTCTTGTTTTAAATAATCACACTACACCCCAGTGGTTGCACAACCCTCTCTCTTTATTAATATGGTGCCTCCTGCTCTCTACGTGTATCATGAACTTTTTTTTACATACCCCTCAACGGCTTACGTCATTAAGTATTAGACATTACACTAGAATACATTGCACTCACACCCTTTATTAATAACTATAGGAAATTGTCAATATAATAAAACATTTACCAAATTGAATAATTTTACTATCTCTGGAAAATTGTCCGTAGTGTGTGATTGCGTGAGTGAATGAGAGTGTGTGTGTGTGCCCTGCGATGGGTTGGCACTCCGTCCAGGGTGTATCCTGCCATCCTGCGATGACGCCTGAGATATGCACAGGCTCCCCGTGACCCGAGGTAGTTCGGATAAGCGGTAGAAAATGAATGAATGAATGAATGAATGAATGAATGAATGAAAGTTTCCTAAACTCTTAATGCACCAACACACCTAAAACACACAATTGGCAAAACGGTTAATTTCATGCTCAAAATCACACATTGTAAACTAAACCCCAAAACTAATTTTCAAAATACAATAATAAACTAACACAATACACATTGTCTAACAAAACACTGCAAACATGTTTCAAAAGCAAATAATTATTCAAAACACTAACACATGTTCTCTTCCAACAGGAACATTTAGTCAATCATAACACAATGACCAAAAAAACACTATCATCAGCTGAAATGACAGAAACTACATTATTTTATGTGTCAGTTCTGCCCTTATACAATAGACAGTATATTGTATTGATCATAGGTTGTGTTTTGCACAGTAGTTTATTTTGAAGCCTCTTTACATTTTTGTTTTGTTGCGTTTAGTAAATGCATGCGTTTTGTTTTGTTTTGCTGCAGAAATTCAATACAAAAAAATTAATGACCGTCTCAGAGTAGCTTTATAAAATGTACAGTTTATGTACAGACACAGAATTGCTGCAGTAAAGACTTTATTTGCAAAAGGACATTACTGCAAGATATACAAACAGAAAAAGCACCGGAATTATAATAAAAAAACAAAGTAATCTTCTAATCTGCCCAGTCTTCTGCATTTGGCCACATGTTCTCATCCACATCACACCTGATATCTTCTCTGGCAAGGCATTGTGGGAAGAATCATTTGGCATGCCTTATCCACCCCTGGCAGTGTTCAGCTGTGATGTCTTGGCATGCAGCATCCATTGCATCCAGGAGGGACATTTGGTAGGGTTGCAAAGGGGCGGAAAGTTTTTTCCAGAAACTTTCCACGGGAACTTAATCTGGGGAATTTTGGGAATATTCAAAATTGGAAACTTTACGGGAATTTAAGGAAATTTACAGGAATTTATGGGAATTATTTGGAAATATAGGGAAATGTATATAAACTATATCATATACAAACATAAATAAACATTTTGTTTGGTCATAAGCAGACATGCATGCAAGGTAATACAAATTTTAAAAAAATGACGTCTTGACTGATTTAATTGTAAGTAGAGCTACACTAAACACTAAACCCTATTGTCTGAACCAAATGCTCAGTTGCCTGAACCCACTGATTGAATCAATCACTCTTTTGGCAAAACCATAAGCACTTTTCATCTGTTTAGACACAACTTGCCAACACATTTTCATTGTGATGCACCCGTGCTGCATAATGGTGAGCACAGGTGACAAAAGTCAAACACAATTAAAGCACAGGTGTCACCACTTCAACACAACAACTCAAAATTGATCACACTTGTGGCTAATAATGTGAGGGAACATATACAGCAAGCCAGTTCAGAGAGCACTGGTTTGTGAGACCCTACAATGGATAGAAGTCTGAGAGGAAGATCTCTTGTGAGAGGAGGTCGAGGTGGTCAGCGAAGACAAAGAACAGTAATATCTGATGAAATCAGAGCTACTGTGATTGATCATGTTCTTGTCCATGGTATGAGCATGAGGGAGGCTGGACAAAGGGTACAACCAAACATCAGGAGATTCACTGTGTCCACCATAATCCAAAGATTTATAGAAGAGAACAGGTAATTACCCTTTTTTGACATTATAGTACATCACTGTACCAATGTACTGTAGTATTATAATGGAGGGTTGGTCTAACTGTTTGTAGGTCTAGTATTCCATGTATATATTTTGTAACTCCATGTTCTCTTTTTGTAGAATTGAAAGACTGCCACATGGGGGTGGGAGGACAGGTATGTTCTCCGCACACCAAGAGACCCTAATTGTTGATATGGTCCGTGAGAACAATGCCATTAAACTGAGTGAAATTCAGCAGAAGATCATTGAAGACCATGTAAATTTTGAGGGTATCAACAGTGTCGGCCTCTCTACTGTTGATCATGTCCTCAAGCGCAACAGACTGCGCATGAAACAGCTATACAGAGTGCCCTTTGATCGCAACTCAGACAGAGTCAAAGAGCAAAGATTCCAGGATGTACAGGTTGGCATATATCCAGACACATTCAATGTTGATTACTCTAAGTAGTGATTTACTGTAGTGGCCTAAATCACTTTTTCCGTATCACTCACAAAACTATATCTATTTCTACAGAGGGTTCTTCAACTGGATGCAATGGAAAGACCCCATGAACACGTGTACTGTACATGGATGAAGCTGGGTTTAATCTCACCAAAAGGAAAAGGAGAGGCTGTAATGTGATTGGCCATCGGGCCATTGTTGGTGTTCCTGGGCAGCGTGGTGGCAATGTCACATTATGTGCTGCCATCAGCAATCATGGGGTTGTCCACCATCATGCCAACCTGGGGCCCTACAACACTCACCAGCTCCTCATTTTCCTCAATCGCATGTGAGATGCTCTGTTAGGGCAGCAGGATGAGCATCCAATCTATGTTGTTGTTTGGGACAATGTGAGTTTTCACAGAGCCCTCCAGGTTAGAGAGTGGTTCAATATGAACCAAGGTTTTATCAATCTTTGCCTTCCACCGTACTCCCCTTTTCTAAACCCCATTGAGGAATTCTTCTCCTCATTCTTCTCCTCATGCCTGTGGTGACATAGGTGTGGAGACATGCCAAGCCTGGATACGGCATGCCAGGGGTTTTTTCCCCCGTTGCCTGGCCAGACAAAATGTGGCCTGTGATGTGGATGAAGTCCTGTGGCCTGACCCAGTACTGAGACATGATGCTGTGGCTGAGTAATGCACTTATTTGTGTATTTTTGTACTTTATTTTTACATGGACTTACTGTACACAAGTGGCAAACGCATAAGATTTCTGTTTGTTTTTACAAGTGCTACGTGTAAATGCACAAGATTTCTGTGTTTTTTTTTTGTACAAGTGCTAAATGCACAGGTTTTTTTTGTTTTGCAACATGCATTTAGCCTACAGTGAACAATAAACATTTATTTCTCAAGCTTCATGTCCTGAGCATTGTGTTTTCTATTTTTCTACGTAGTGTTTAGTGACTGTTCTGTAGTGATTTTAATTTTGATTGACTCGGGGCACGATTTGACAACATAGTTCATTTCTGAGCACAGATTGAACTGTTTTGAGGTGAAAGTTTGGTTTTGCAAGGAGAGTCTGAGGATAGAGAATTGGGTTTTGTGTTCACAGTTTAGAGAAAAGGAGAGCAGCTTTCAAGAAATGTGTCTTAGCAATCAAGAAAAACTGTAACTGATTCTTTCATTGAGTAACACAAAAGCATAACAAACATTATTATGATTGTAATAAACATAATAAACTTAATAACTGTAATAAACATATTTCCCTATGATTGCTGTAAAATGAAAGCATCCCAAACCCTTGCACTTCTAAAAAAGAGTCCCAATCAAAATGTAAAATGAAGCATTTTTTCTCAAGCTTATTAGGTCTCTGCTTCTGTGGTAGTCAAGGCCTGGAAAATGGAGGTGAAACACGCCCCCACCTTAAGTGATATATGGAGGATTTTTTTTTTTTTAGGGGGAGTGAGTGTGTGGGGAGGGTCATCAAATTATCTGTGAATGTGGTAACACACCTAATTTACTGCTTATTAAAAGATAGTAAGGTAGTTATTAAGTTTAGGTATTGGGTACTATCAAGATTGTACAATAAGGTAATGCAGAATAAGGCATTCATATGTCCCTAATAAGTACTAATAAATAGCCAATATTCTATTAATATTCATGCTATTACACAACTAGTTAAATGACCCTAAAATAAAGTGTTACTGTGCATGTTATGGAAGAATGCAAGTACCTGCAGGGGCTTTGGCCTCAATGCCACTCCAGTAAGCAGTGTGCTGTGTGCAAGTGACCGAGGAATGCAGGGTATTCAACTTAAAGTCAACTTAAATTGCATTAAATCTTGTTGTTTTAAAATAAAATTATGCTGCAAGATTTTTTTTAACTACATCTAAGTTCCTTGTTATAGGCAACTCTGCATTTTTTTAAATTCCCAGTTTATTTCCATATATTCCCGTTAATTCCCATGGAAAGTTTCCAGCCTTGAAAATTCCTGGAATTTTGCAACACTAACATTTGGTCATGTGGATGATGGTCAAAAACTTTCCATCTCCAGGCTGAGGACATCATCCTTGTATGGGCGTCAAACCAGGCTGTGACTGCACGTGAATGGTGGAATGCCACATTGTCCCATATATTGGCAAGTGGTCTCCCACCTGTCCCCTTTCTACCTCTGGCACCAGTCTTTCATGCAGGTCTTCTAAAAACAGGAGAAGGTGGTCAGAGTTGTAGGGGCAAATCTCACATTTATGCAGAAGTGCACCGTTGTTGGAGATTGTGATGTTGGCTCCTCTCTGGCCTGGCACGGTAACTGTGGCCCTTTTGCCAATTATGTTTCTCCCACAGCGACGCCTTTTTGCCAAATTGAAGCCAGCCTCGTCAACATAGATAATTTCATGTGAGACTTGATTGGCCTCCAACTCCATGACTCTCTGAAAGTACTGTAATTAGACACAGTGTATGTAAATGCTGTGCTGTACTGTATATCTACTGTTCAAATGTACTCCAGGTTTATAGAGTAGTTTACTGCAAAACACACTGTGTATAGTACAGTAATGACTGTATTGCATAACCTTACCTGGATGTACCTGTATTGGTGACGGAGTTCTTTGATGCGCTCACTGTTCCTTTCAAAAGGAACTTTGTATAGTTGTTTCATTCGGACTCTGTGTTTAGCTAGAGTCCGAGAAATGGATGTTATGCTGATTACTGCGATGTTCCCAAAGACAAGGTTGTCCTCTACAACTCTGGAGTGAACGTCCTTCAGTTTTTTTGTCCTTCAGATTTGTCAACAATCACCATGTTGGCAATAGCAAGTTCCTGTTCTTCATTCAAGAGCTTTCCTCTGCCCACTGAGGGAGGTAGATGTTGAATCCTTAGAGGGACAAAAACAGTTACATATTAGAGACCAGACCGATTTACTCTAATACAGTAAATGGTAAAATTATTTACACTTTGCTGTAGGAGAAGCAATATCCTACCTGTTGGTTTCTCTGAAAATACGGACAATGGATGCCACTGTGTCCAGGCTGAGATTTGGCTGTACTCGTTCATCAACCTCACTGTATGATAGCCTGTGGTTTATGACATGGTCAATGATAGTAGCTCTTATTTGATCAGTTACCCTAGCTCTGGTCCTTCTTTGAGCACCACCACGCATTCTAACTCCCTTGTCCTTGTCCTTGCCCCACTCCTCTCCCTTGTCCTTGTCCTTGCCCCACTCCTCTCCCTTGTACTGGTACTCGTCTTCCTCTCCCTCGTGCAGGCATTCTTTCTTTCTTTCTTTCTTTCTTTCTTTGTGTTGCTCCATATTGTTCCTTTTCCACACAAGATCAGCCCAAAGAGTCCTCTTTTAGAACATATGATCATGCGATTGAAAAAACCTCAACACCTGAGTGTGGTTCCTAGATGGGAATCAGCTGTGATTTATATATTTGCATAACTGCAATAAGCTGTTTCTCATTAGCAATGGAATAAAATACAGGGAATATATTTGTGTTGTAAAATTACATTGTTTTGGTCTTGGTTGAGCTTGTGTGTAAAAGAAGTTCAAGCATTTTAAATTGGTGTTAACTGTATGCATTTATAGCCTACAAAGACGGATGTTGTGCTAACCATGTTAAGAGTTTAGTAAACTTGTTAAATGTATTGAAAAAACTGTCATAGCCATTGTAAAAAACTGTAAGATCAGATTGCCTGAAGATTCAGCCTTTTCAGCATATTCATCCGCCAATTTCTCAATAGCACAAATGTCCGCCTCCATCCTAGCCCTCATCTTTTTTTTCCAAATCTTCCACCTCATCGGTGAAAGCCTTCCTCTTCAAGTCGACAGCTTGTTGTTCTTTCTTTCTCTTTATCCAGGTACCCATGGTACTTCTGCCTGGCTTCTGCAACTGAAAGGAGCAGCTCCTTTGTGATTTCTACCTTGGTTAATTTACTAAACCACAAGAATAAACATTACATGAACTGTTAGCTAAAAACAAACCAATAAATTGGTCTAGACAGTAATAGTAAAATAATAAACATGTTACTTTAACTTTTAATTTCATATATAATAATAACAAGTGACCGTGCAGGCTCCTCCCTCAGATAAAGTGGTGACAAAAAAAAAAACCTTTGTGGTTTGGTCAATAGGTGACGCTCAATTTTAATAGCTATAAAAACACGTCTCTAAACAGTGTTTTATTCCACTGCCCTGCATCTGACATTTCTAAACACAAAAACGTGCTATTTTAAAACTATTTAAACATATTCAAAATCTTGCTCTAGCTTATATAATGGAAAATGTCACAAATGTCATTTTATTGTACTGAATATTGAATGTTTGTACTGCAGTGTATATACAGTAATTATATAAGGATATAAACCTTATAAGCAATCACACAATTTATGTTTATCCTTACCTTTAATCAGTTTCTACATATCAAAGGAGGAAAACGGCAGCATTTGTTGGTCAGACTGATACATGGAGAGGAAGAGGTAAATTTCACTCCAAATGCTGTTGAATATTCCCACTTTCACTGGGAAGAAAGGATCAGCACAGCGCATCTTCACCTCTTCAAACGACTATACTTTTGGATTGGGTAGTTCACCTCTCTCTACCATCTCGATATATTGTTTGACATGTGGCCAGAGTAGCAATCCTCTTTCTGAAGCATTGACATTCTCAATCCACCGGTGCTTACATAATTTAAGGATGGGAGTTTTACAACCGGTTGCTGTCATAAATCTTTGTGACGTGCATGGCAATCATGGAATAGCCAATACAAGCTAGAGAGTCCGTGTTCAACTTCCCATCCGGTGGATTTACACATCCATATCTGAATGCATTGTGCAGTATGTGCAACCCGCACGAACCAATGTTAATTACGGACTTTCCCGCATCTTTCTGCACTTGTTTCAGGAGTATTTCGATACTTTCCAGTTGACGTTTGGTCCTTCCATTGAGACCTGTACAAGATTCTTGATTCCAATCTCTGAGAGAAAGTTATTAATTTTTTCAGGGATGTCTTGAGCTGATGAATGGCCCATGAACTCTGAGCCGATGTATTTAGTCTTCACCTCGGACCCGTTCCATAGCCTGACATGCATGTCTATCTGTTTACACGGTAAATAGTGATTCAGGCTTTCATCAAAGAGCATAACATGGACAATTTGCTTCAATACATCTGCCAAAGTCAGTTTCTTAAAATAAGGAGCCAGTCCAAAAGTGCATAAATATGAGCACTTGTTATCGCCGCATGCAAAGCTGCCCGCTATCTTGCTGTCTGGGAACATAGTCTAAAAAATGGGGGCTGGTCTGTGTCGTCACAAGACTTGTAGGAATACAGCGAATTAGCCACCTTTAGCGCCTACAGTACCTCTGCAGTTAGGGTTTCGTTTCAGGATACAGCACTCAAAATGGTCCCTTGTTTTACAGTGGATGAGAGGGAAGCACAGCAGCTGGGAGCGGGTGTCACGTCAGTCACACGGGTGAAAAAGCCAGTGATGGGCTTGGGAGCTGTCGAGCATGCAGCTGGAGACTAGTGCTTTGCACCTTTGGCGTGGTTATACAGCGCTGCTCTCCCATGTTCAAAATGTCAAACGTTTTACGACACAGTGTACATTTAGCATGTACCTGATCTTTCTCCAGCCACCCCTCATACTTTTCATCGTGAAGCCATACATTTTTAAATCTGCATTTCGCTGGCATTTTTACATAACATTAGCATACTAACGTTAGCTGAAACTGCGTTACCCCATGCAGAGAGCATCACGTGACGGATCGTGCAAATGTTAACTATTGTAATTTAACCAATATTATCAACTATATTCAAATATACAGAGATTGTTAAACAATTTTTCCATGACTTTTCCAAAAATCTCTGGGTTGATTTATTTTTTCAAAACTTTTACAGGTCTGGAAATTGTCATTTTAAAATTCCATGACTTTTCCTTTTCCTGGTTTTTCATGACCGTACGAACCCTGAATGAAATTTTAGTTATGCATCAAGTAAAATAGCTATGAATATACATGTGTAAAGAGTGTAAATCATATTACAATAATAAACAAATAATAAATCACACAAACAGTAAAATGAACAGGGTTCAGCTGTGGATTTTCACCTGCTGTTACAAATAATCCCTCAGTTTTTTATGGGATTGAGGTCCAGGGAATTTTATCCAGGGTGTGATATTCATTAGAGCCTGAATATGAAGGAAAAACATGTGAATTAATCAGCCGAAACTGGACTGTGGTACTTCATGATCAACAGCATGTAATCATCTCTGCTCCAACAGAAACATTATCATCTCCTGTTTATAATGAATCATTCAACATTTCTTCATTCTTACTAACATCTGTGTTCTAACATTTAACTAGAACAAATGAGAACTTCCACAAGTTCTAACAGGATAATGAGCAGATCTTTACCCATCACATCACTGCTCTTATCCTGTCACGGTCGACGCACCTGCCCCGCCTCCCAGCCGGCAACACCGAGAAGCATTGCCGGAATATTAGGCACTTCCGGACTATTCCCACTAAGCCCCGCGCCAACCTAATTATGCCACCAGCTGTTTCCCATTTCCCACGCTATAAAGACTGAACCTGAACTTGAACTTTCCCCCAGTGCGAAGTCTCGACTAGCGTTTGCTGTCATTCTGAGCGTTTCCTGGTTGTTATTCTGTTTTCCGGTTTTGACTCTGTTCTGATACTCTGACTCTCCGATTGTCTGCTGCCTGCCCTGACCTTCTGCCTTCCTTTTCGTTTATGATTCTGTGCCTGCCCTTCGATATCGTTTCGCCGTGCTCTGACCCTGCCTGTCTGTGTACTATCTGGTAATAAATCCACGCTGCACATGGATCACCAGCCGTACGACTCCTCCTTACAGGAGACTTCGCCACCAAACGATCCAGCAGCCGTGTTTCAGCTCACCACCCAGCTCTCCGCCCAAGCCCAACAGCCCCGCCGACGACTCTCCCTCCCGTCACTCTGGCAACCGCTCCGGCCGTCTCCAGCCCCGGCTCGCGGTTCCGGAGAAGTTCAACGGGGACCCCGGTAAGTGCCGGGGGTTCCTGATGCAATGCTCGCTCTTCGTGGTGCAGCAGCCGGCATTGTACCCTACTGCCGCCACACCGACCCGGCGCCTGCACCATAGAGCTCATTCCCGGCACCACACCTCCTCGAGGGAGAATCTTTCCCCTGTCACAACCTGAAACCGCGGCCATGAAAGAGTACATCGAGGAGGAGCTCAAGAAGGGATTCATCCAAGGGGTTCTGCCCCTCGTGCCATCCGCCTTGGAACAGCTCGGCCGGGCTCGATATTTCACGAAGCTGGATCTGCGCTGCACGTACAACCTCATCCGGATCAGGGAGGGGGACGAATGGAAAACCGCCTTCTCAACCCAGTCGGGCCACTACGGATATTTGGTCATGCCGTTCGGCCTTTTGAACAGTCCAGCTGTCTTCCAGTCGTTCATTAACGACGTGTTCCGCGATATGTTAGACCGGTGGGTAATCGTATACATAGACGACATCCTAATTTACTCCGAAACCCTGGACGAGCACATCCAACACGTGCGAGCCATACTCAGATGCCTCATCCAGCACCGCCTGTACGCCAAAGGTGGAGAAGTGCGAATTCCACCAAACTTCAACGACCTTCCTAGGCTATGTCATCTCGGCCGAAGGTGTCGTGATGGATGACTCCAAAGTGCGCGCAGTACTGCAGTGGCCCCGACCGCAGAGCGTTAAAGAGCTGCAGCGCTTCCTGGGCTTTGCCAACTTCTACCGCCGTTTCATCCGCGGGTTCAGCACGATCGCCGCTCCACTCACGTCCATGACTAAGAGGGCGTTGACTCGGCTCACCTGGTCCCCTGAAGCCACGGCAGCATTCCGCAGCCTGAAAGAAAGTTTCACCTCGGCCCCCATCCTCCACCATCCGGATCCGAAACGCCCGTTTATAGTGGAGGTGGACGCCTCCAGCATCGGGATTGGAGCGGTATTGTCTCAACGCCAAGGGGCAGCCAATAAGATGTTCCCGTGCGCGTACTACTCGCGCAAGCTGTCCCCGACAGAGCGTAACTACGACGTGGGGATCGCGAGCTGCTCGCCATGAAAGCTGCATTTGAGGAATGGCGGCACTGGCTAGAGGGCGCTCTGCACCCGTTCACGGTCCTCACCAATCACCGTAACCTGGAATATCTCCGCCCCGCCAAACGCATGAACACGCGCCAGGCCAGGTGGGCCATGTTCTTCACCCGATTCTGATTCTCGGTGACGTACCGACCCGGAACCAAGAACGCCAAAACCGATGCCCTGTCCCGAATGTTCCGGGAACCCGGCTCGGACACGCCCCCCGAGCCCATCATTCCTGAGACCCACATCCTCGCACCCATCCAGTGGGACATCATGACCGAGATCACCCAGACCAACGCACAGACGCCACCGCCTGCCGAGTGTCCGCCCTCAAAGATCTACGTGCCAAAAAACCTATGCACCAGCCTCCTGGAGCTCTTACACTCCACACCTAACTCCGGTCACCCCGGCATTGCAGGAACAACGCACCTAGCACAGAATCAGTTCTGGTGGCCGTCTCTGTCTGCGGACGCGCCAGAATTCGTCCTTGCCTGCGCCGTCTGCAGCACCTCCAAGCCCTCTCGCCAGCTCCCCGCGGGCCTCCTGATGCCGTTACCCACACCACAACGGCCCTGGTCACACATCGCGTTGGACTTCATCACCGATCTTCCCCGCTCAAGTAACTGTTTTTCGAAGGCCTGCCAATTAATTCCCCTGCCTAAGCTCCCCACGGCTTTCGAAACCGCCGAGGCTCTGTGTAATCACGTCTTCCGGTACTACGGGCTGCCCGAAGACATCGTTTCCGATCGCGGCCCGAGTTCACCTCGCGCGTCTGGTCAGCATTCTTCAAGCAGCTCGGCGTCAACATCAGCCTCACCTCGGGGTACCATCCGCAGGCCAACGGGCAGACGGAGCGGCTGAATCAAGAACTTATCCGCTTTCTCCGCTCTTACTGTCACAACAATCAGTGTCTGACTGGAGCAAGTTCTTGTTATGGGCCGAATACGCGCAAAATTCCCTCATTAAACCCGCCACCGGTCTGACTCCGTTTCAGTGCGTCCTGGGCTTCCAACCTCCGCTGTTCCCGTGGTCCGACACGCCCTCCGAGCTGCCGGCTGTCAACGACTGGTTTCGCCGCAGTGAGGAGACGTGGAGCGCGGCACACCGTCAGCTGCAGCGAGCCGTGCACACACAGAAGACGCAAGCTGACAGGCGTCGCCGAGAGCATCCCAACTACCAGCCTGGTCAATGGGTCTGGCTATCTACCCGTGACCTCCGCCTCCATCTGCCCTGCCGTAAGCTCAGCCCCCGGTATGTGGGGCCGTTCCGGATCGCCAAACAGATCAACCCGGTCTCCTACCGCCTGGCACTCCCTCCAATGTACCGCATCTCCCCGACCTTCCACGCCTCTCTGCTGAAACCCACCGAGGGACCTGCGAGCCGCCTAGGGGGCCCCCCCGATCCACCGGCGCCCCTCCTAGTCGGCAACGAGGCGACGTACCAGGTCCGTGAGCTACTCGATTCCAGACGCAGAGGTGGTCACCTGGAGTACCTAGCCGACTGGGAGGGGTATGGACCGGAAGAACTCTCCTGGGTGAAAGCAGGGGACATCCTGGACCCATCGCTGACCGCTGATTTTCACCGCCGACATCCGGACAAGCCCCCGGCGCTGCTCGCGGGGGGGGGCTCTGTCACGGTCGACGCACCTGCCCCGCCTCCCAGTCGGCAACACCGAGAAGCATCGCCGGAATATTAGGCACTTCTAGACTACTATTCCCACTAAGCCCCGCGCCGACCTAATTACGCCACCAGCTGTTTCCCATTTCCCACGCTATAAAGACTGAACTTGAACTTTCCCCCAGTGCGAAGTCTCGACTAGCGTTTGCTGTCATTCTGAGCGTTTCCTGGTTGTTATTCTGTTTTCCGGTTTTGACTCTGTTCTGATACTCTGACTCTCCGATTGTCTGCTGCCTGCCCTGACCTTCTGCCTGCCTTTTCGTTTATGATTCTGTGCCTGCCCTTCGATATCGTTTCGCTGTGCTCTGACCCTGCCTGTCTGTGTACTATCTGTTAATAAATCCACGCTGCACATGGATCACCAGCCGTACGACTCCTCCTTACATATCCAATCAGAGGAGCTTTTTTAAATAACAAACACTACTGTGTCATTTAGATCTTGTTCTACATTTATATTTAAGTGCAGACTTTAAGAACAAACTCAGGTGAATTTTACAGGAATGACAGAAGACACAATGTTCATTAACAATCACTCTCATCAACTCATTTGTGACTTTTTGTAGACTGTCTGAATCCCTGTTTTCTGCTTTCACATGAATTTTACATCAACACACTTTACTGAACACAAAACAGCATTAAAGAGAATCGTTAGAAAAATTCTGATTAAACAGAATATAGTGACATTTTCTAACCTGATAATCTGAAAGTTATTGAAGAGAAATGTGATGTGTATCAATGTGTAATGATAATGAGGGTACATTTTTATTAAAAGGTTATTACTCACATCAGTGTCTGTAGTTTGTAATGTTTATCATCCTTAAGATCAGACAGCAGCTTCTTTACTGAGTCTCCTAGATTATTCTGAGACAGATCCAGGTGTCTCAGGTGTGAGAGGTTTGATCTCAGAGCTGAAGTCAGAGCAGCACAGCCTTCATCTGAGACACCACAACCACACAACCTGTATAGAGACACAATGACACACTCTTCACTGGTTGTACACAGGGACGTTTCTAGTGTTTAATCACTTTGATCACAGGCCCACAAGAATTTTACAGAAACCTGAAAACACAGACTTATTTATTTGTTTGTTTGTTTTTCATCATATAATGTAAGAAACATGAATGTAACTTTGTGCTGCAGATCATTTTATTATTTCAGTTTTACATTTTATTTCACTGTAAAGATCTTTGCTACAATTACACATGTAAACTTTTTTAGCTAAACAACCTTAAATCCACAACTAGTATTTTTGAAAGAAAACTAACTAACTAGTCGTCTAAATGAATAAATCACTTCAAAAAGCTTTCACTGATGACTAAATCACATCCAGTTTTAGAAGATTTTAGAAATGAGAAGAGAAAAGAAAAGCTTCTTTTAGCAGTTAACAATTTAACATTATTGATCAAATCTGTGTCAAATAAATCAGATCTGTAAAACAGGAAGTCCTCATTCATCTACTGTAAATCCACATTCACATACTACTCATTAACACAGTGATAAATGTTAGTCTGGTAGTTACATCTCCTCAGTCCTCAGATACGATGTGGGAAAACGCAAAGTTTACTCCACCAGTCAACAGTGGAGAATGTTTTCTGTACAGTAACTTTTCTCTGCTTCACATCACAACAAAATCTCTGTTTTAATCCGAGTTCACATGAACAGATCTTTTTTGAGAAGATCAGACTGTCAGTAATCAGACCTAAAACAGGGTCAGACTCTAAATAGTTTTTGGAGATGTTGTTAGTTCATTGGTGTAAATGGTTTATTCAGTATGGTTTATTCACACTTCCACAACCTGTAGAGAGACACAATGACACTCTCTTCATCAACAGGTTTTTAAAACCCTTCATTACAATTAATGAAATATTGTCAGATATATTCAAGAAATAATTTTGACTGAAACCACAAATAAAGATTTCTACTGAGAATGTTTCCTCACATCAAATAGACTACTGTATAACACAATAAGCAGTTTAACTCTGTAAATATGGACATCCATGGATTTACATTTATATCAGTTTACATTTGTAGCAGAGATGTTTTTAAACTCTTAATATTCCCAAAATCAAATTTCCATCTGATCACTAATTAAAATCATCATCATCATCATCATCATCATCATCATCATCATCAGCTGATAAACAGGTTTGTGAACTTCAGAATATATAATCAGTACAAATCTGTTCTTAACTTGTTTAAAAGTGTTTCTATTACTAAAGTATACAACACACCAGACAAGACACAACCTTGTCTAACACCTCTATAAACTTTATAAGGAACCACATAAGTCACCATTAACTTTCAGTATACGTTCAACATCACTGAACAAAAGCTTTATCATGGAAACAAAATCAGGACTAAAACTAAATGCTGTGAACACATTCATAAATAGTTGTGTTCGACTCGGTCAAAAGTCTTTTCTAGGTCTACTGACTCTTACTGTTATCTAAAATATCCCAGTTAACAGAAATATTATAAATATTCATCTTCCTGGGACACAATCTGTCTGATCACGATGGATGACTTGTTCTAAGACTTCACTCAGTCTGTTGGCCAAAACCTTGGAGAGTAATTTATAATCTCTGAATAACAAACTCAGCAGTGTCCAGTTTTTAATATCATTTAGGTCAGGTGTAGGTTCCCCTTCAGAGAGGGCTTTTAGTACTGGGGGAATATTGTTACTCTCTTGTGGTCCTCACTAAAGCTGGATCGTGTTGATAGACTTGTGTTTCTAACAAAAACCTTGACAACACAAATGTATAGTACAAATACTGACATGTATAGTGTAGGTTTAGTTCATTCACCTCTGAATCATTCTGTTTTCTACAGTGGAGTCTTATTACAATTTAATTTTATTATAACAGTTAGAGTGTAAAACAGACCCACTTGTACACTGAACAGAATTTTACATCTTCTTATATTATAATACAGAGAACTTCTTTATTTCTGTTCTGTTTATAACAAGTTTTACTGATTTTACTGTAAAAAATAAGTGAAATTAATCATGATCATTTTAACCTTCCTCCCGGTTGGACATGCCCTGGGGAGAGGGAAGTCTGGGTGTCCCTGCTCAGACTGCTGCCCCCGCGACCCGGCCCCGGATAAGCGGTAGAAGATGGATGGATGGATGGATGCATTTTAACCTTCATCATGCAGCCCTTCTGCCCCCTGATGGAGGGTAAATGCAAAGTGTGAGCTGATCAGAGACTCTTGTGTAATTTTCGTCTCCAAGTTCTATTTATTTCCATCATTTCCATGTCAGTGCTGCTTTTAAACCCTGCAGCTCACACAGTACATTTAGTTTGTGTCCCAGCTCCAGTTTTGTGATTAGTTCCAATGTTTTAGTAAATTTCATAGTAATTTCAGACACATTGCAGTCACATCAGAGTCTGTGAGAAATCATCAGTGTGCAGTGAAAAGAAACAATCTTCCTCCTCAGGACATTGATGATGAACCTAAAACTTCTGCTTCAGTCTCACTATTAGAGAATGTGTCTTACTGAGGAGCAGGTCATGTGACTCTCAGAGAGATGATCTTACCTCAGTTTCTCCAGTTTACAGTGAGGATTCTCCAGTACAGCAGAGAGACTCTTCACTCCTGAGTCTCCTAGTTTATTATCAGACAGATCCAGGTATCTCAGGTGTGAGGGGTTTGATCTCAGGGCTGAAGTCAGAGCAGCACAGCCTTCATCTGAGACACCACACTTATATAACCTGTAGAGAGACACAATGACACACTCTTCATCAACAGATTTTTATTATATAAAGTATAATTAACATTGAACAAAACATTACTGTCAGATTGTGAACAATGGGTGGGCCTGAGTAAAACCGGGTGGGCACAGGTTTGAGAAGAAACTCAAAATCAGCTGAACTTACATGACTGTAAAAATAGGACAATGAGCTGAAAGAGATCTGTTCTTTTATCAGTTGTATATGTAACACACACACACACAGCAGCGTCACCATTCAACAGGATTGTGTCACCTGTCATCATTAGTGTGTATGGACACTTAATATAGTGTACATGATATTTAAAGTCTATCTGGTCAAACACAGGATATTTTTTATTTAAACATAAAGTCTATGATGTTAAATCATGAAGGAAAATCTAACTAATGATATCAAATAAATTATTGTTTTAATATAATATATCATGTAATATTAAATAAATGCATTGAGTGTTTTAATTGGAGTTAAAATGACTTTGTGTCGGTGTTGCCCCATGTACTCCTAAACCAACTGCAGTTCTGTTCTTCAGCTCTCAGATGAGTCCAATCTCCACTCTGACATTGTTCTCCAGTGTAAACACAAACTGAAACACATTTCATCTTATTATATCCTCTGATTACAGTGTAGGAGTTTCAGGGGTAAAGACACAGTGTGGTGTCTGTTTCAGAGAAGATCAACTCTTTATTAAACTAGTCTGTTACACACCACACAGAAATGTTACTAAGCAAAATGTTAAAAATAATAACTCAGGATTTTTAGAATTTTTCTCTTATTTATTTATTTATTTATTTATTTATTTATTTAAATCCTAAGTGATTCTGAAGCGAAATCATAACTTAATGACTAATCTATTTGTTCTGAATGTTGTAGTGTTACAGAACATTTCAGGTCTAAAACAACACTGTATATAACTGCTGCTTTTAGTGAGTTATTGTGACTCTCAGAGAGATGATCTTACTTCAGTGTCTCCAGTTTACAGTGAGGATTCTCCAGTACAGCAGAGAGACTCTTCACTCCTGAGTCTCCTAGTTTATTCTCAGACAGATCCAGTGTTTTCACAGTCAGATGAAGTTCTCTCAGTTTGGAGGTTTCTGATCTGAGCGCTGAGAACAGAGATGACCAACTTTTTAATCCAAGTGAATCACAGCTAATACTAAATGAAATAGAATACAACATAATGAACTCACACTAGTGAAAATGATCAAACACGTCCTCAAAGCTTTCACTGAACCTTCTCATTTTTATAAATACTGAAAGTACATACACCAGTTAGACAATATGGTTAAAGTGACTCTGCAGTCGACATCCACATGTCAAAGTCATTAAAATGGGTAAAGTCTGGATGTTCCAGTAGGAGCATAAACAAGCTCCAGTTAGTCCTGAACACAGTACCTAGAGTCCTAACTAGAACCAGAAGATATAAACACATCATTCCTATCTTATCGACACTGCATTGGCCCCAGGATGAAAACACATTTGTTTAGTAACGATTTTTATGAACAGTTTTTCTTAGGTAAAGGAGCAGATCTTACTGAAGTTAATTGTGCTTTCTGAAAGCACAGCTGAACTAGCCACACATATATTTTATGGGTGCAGCCTTTAGATACTTAGTGGTAATAGTGATGAAAATGGAAAGCGAGCGACCGTGAGCTCCTACTGCACAGAACAATAGTTTTGTAATAAATGCGTGACAAAACAAATACAAATCAATCCATATATTACGCCCCGAGTCTAGGGGAAATCGGAACCTCCGAGAAGCGTAATAAGGGAACAGAGTTTGAAATAGTGGAATCCCAGTTTTAAATCACTCCGGCCGATAATCAAACACATTCACCAAACCAATCAAGGGATAGGATTAGATTTATTAAGAATAAATGTGACAGGTGAAAAGGAGCATCTCTTCGGGGTGACCAAAGGCCAAAACAACAAACAAAACAACTCTCAAAAGCAAAAGGAGAAAGGGGCTAAGTGACCTAAATGAACACAAAATAAAATACATTTAACTTCCCTAACTCCCTAATGAAAAACAGAGTACAAACCAAGATATCAAAATAAATAGGCTGGACACCCCTACGCTCCACGTGCTTGAGAAGTCACTTTAAGGACAAACGTACAGGATCAACAAGTTGTTCAAAAGGCACATTTTCACTGGGGGGATAGCAAGTTTGATCATCGCCCGGAGGATGGATCCCGGAGCTCTCTACCCAAACGTGGCCGAACCAAAAATGAGCTCCATGTTGAACGCCGGAAGCGCCCTTATAAGGAACACGCCTCTTCTGAACCGCCAATAGAGAGAGAGGGAGGAAATCATCGGGCGACCTATTAGAGCACGACAGAAGAAAAAAAAGAGAAAAGAAAACAAATACATATTGTAGACTTACTCAAAATTAAACGACCGCGACAATGAATCAGCAAGCACATTATCTTTGCCCTTTTTATAACGAATTTCCAGGTTAAAATCCTGGACAAAGAGGGATCATTGCATAATCCGTTGATTAGAGTTCTTCATACGGGACAAGAAGATTAATGGGTTATGATCGGTAAACACGCTCACAGGAAGAGAACTAGAACCAATATATACCTCAAAATACTGTAAAGCCATTAGCAAGGCCAACGCCTCCTTTTCAATGGTACTGTAATTTAATTGGTGTTTCAAAAACTTCTTTGAGAAATACCCAACAGGATGCTCAACTCCATTTTCATCATCCTGCAGCAAGACAGCACCGGCTCCAGTTATACTCGCATCAACATCCAGTTTAAAAGAACACTCTTACCTTGCAGCAGCCAAGACTGGGGCACTACACAAGAGTGTTTTGACAGAATCAAATGCAGTTTGACACTCATCAGTCCACTCAAAGTTTTGCGAAATACGTAGCATATTAGTTAGAGGCAACACAACATCTGAGAAATTTTTACAAAATCCTCGGTAATACCCATTCATTCCTAAAAATCTTCTAAGTTCACGTTTCGTACGGGGTGCTGCAAAATCTGCAACAGCTTGCACTTTCAAAGCGACAGGTCGGACCTGCCCCTGCCCAACTTGTTTCCCTAGATAGGTAACCGTGGCTTTGCCGAATTCACACTTAACTAAATTAAGAGTGAGAGATGCCTTAAACAATCGATCAAACACCACCCCCAAAGTGGTTAGGTGCTCCTCCCACGTATTCGAATAAACAACAATGTCGTCTAAATAAGCTTTACAGTTTTGAACCCCATTCAGCACTTTACTCATCAAGCGCTGAAATGTAGCCGGAGCGTTACGCAATCCAAACGCCATAACCTTATAATTCAGAAAATCATCCGGCGTAACAAAAGCAGATATTTCGGCCGCACGCTCCGTCAAGGGAACTTGCCAATATCCCTTTAGAAGGTCTAATTTTGTCACGAAGCATGCAGAGCCTACCCTATCAATGCAATCCTCCATTAACGGGAAGGGAAATGAATCTGGTTTTGTCACGGCATTCACTTTTCGGTAATCCGTGCAAAATCGTTGTATGCCGTCAGATTTCGGAACTAATAAGCACGGTGAACTCCAGGCGCTAGAGCTAGGGACCGCGAGTCCATTATCAATAAGGTACCTTACCTCAGACTCCATAATCTTACGTTTAGCAGGGTTCACTCTGTAAGCCCCTTGCTTAATGGGTGGGTGATCACCTACATCAATATCATGTTCCAGGACTTGAGTGCGAGTGGGAACATCTGAGAACAATCCTAGGAAAGAATTTATCAGCTTTATTATGTCCGCTTACTGAGGGGCAGATAAATGTATCAAATAAGAATTTAAACGCTCCCAAACCTTGGAGTTATTCAGTCTACCGCCTGAAACTAGGGTATTATGCAAGCTCAGCCCATCTTCATCGACGTCAACACTACTGTCAAAAACAGCCACGACTGAAGCTACAGGAATGATACCAGAGCTTTTTGACTCTAGGTCTTCCTCACGATTAACATAACGCTTCAGCATGTTTACATGACACACGCGAGTTTTTCTCTGGCGATCAGGAGTTCGAACAACATAATTAGTGTCACTCAGCTTCTTATCAATGATGTACGGTCCAGAGAACTTAGCTTGCAATGCAGCACCCAGAACTGGCAATAGAACCAAAACATTATCACCCTCAGAAAATGAACGAGCAACAGCATTCTTATCAAAACGCTTTTTCATTTTTGACTGCATACCACTCAACGCAGTCAGAGCTAATTCACAAGCATTGTGCAAACGTTCTCGAAAAGAACTGACATAATCCAACAAATTACACTCAGATTGTTGCTCAGATAACCAGTTCTCTTTCAGCATTTTGAGCGGTCCCCTCACTGTATGTCCAAAAACCAGTTCGGCTGGGCTAAATCCCAACGACTCCTGAATGGACTCACGGACAGCAAACAAAAGTAAAGGCAGCCCTTCGTCCCAGTTTTTTCCTGATTCAACACAATATTTACTCAACATGGACTTTAAAGTTTGATGGAACCTCTCCAGAGCTCCTTGGGTCTCAGGATGGTAGGCACTAGATATAACATGCTGGATTTTCAGTTGGGAAAGCACTTCTTTAAACAGGCGAGACATGAAATTAGTTCCCTGATCCGTTTGGACCACTCGAGGGAAACCAAAGGTAGAAAAGAACATAACTAAAGCTTTCACCACTGCCTCTCGCTTTTAATGTACGTAACGGTACCGCCTCCGGATAGCGTGTAGTCGTGCACATAAGCGTAAGCAAATAAACATGTCCAGACCTTGTTCGCGGTAACGGCCCAAACAAACACATACCAAATACAAAAACGTAGGTCGTAACACCATAATATTAAGAATGAGAACAAAACCTTAAACTTTAATAATCATTACATATTAAAAATGAGGTACATAAAGAAAAGGAAAAATGGATTTTTAAAATCCATTATAAAGCATATCGTCCTAATTGTTATTTGATAAACCATTTTACATCATTTGAGCATGACCTAATGTATAGAGAATATAAAGTTCAACCGATTTTACTGTTGATTTTTTTCATTATTCCTCAAAATGACCATATCTTTTAGTGTTAGTTGATTAAACTAACTCAGATCACTCATAATGACCTACTCTATGCTCACAATAAAGATCAAATAATTCTGCTCTGGAATTCTGAAGTAATTTTTCATTCAAACTAGATATTTCATTCAACCAGAATCCGAATTTGATCCATTATAAAATTAACATTTCGAGATGTTAGTTGCTCAAACCAAATCAGATCACTTAAGAATACCCTCCTCTATGCTCACAATATACATCTAAACAATTTTACTGTAGGATTCTGAAGTAATAGTTTTTCTTATATATATATTATATATTATTTCTTATAAATAAATTAATTGAAAATAATTCTGTACAATGAGCAGTGAATGGGATGGAATATGGATGAGTAAGTTATATATAATTTACATATATACAGGCATTGCATATATCGTTCTTCTAATTAACTTTAATCCATAATAAAAGGCCTGATTAATCTTTATTTTAAGCATAAAGTAGGTCATCCAGAAGTGATATGAGTCAGTTTGATCAACAATCAATGTGAATTTGTCCATTTTATAATGGATTAAATGTTGCCCACTGGCTTAATTATTTTAATTTAATCATGTAATCAATGTAATTTACATTTGCATTTGCAGCATTTGGCAGATGCCCTTATCCAGAGCGACGTACATACGTGCTTAAATCTCTAGCATTGACTACATTAATGCTAGGTTACATACAGTACTTAAGATACCATGAGTTTAAAATATTTGTTCAAAGTTACAATAAAAAAGTGTCAAAGTTTTTTTTTTAAATTATTTTATTTTTTTATTAAAATGCAAAAGATAGGGAAAGAAGTGCTAGGTGAAGTGTTTCCTGAATAAGTAGGTCTTCAACTGCCGCTTAAAAATAGCCAGTGACTCGGCTGTCGGGACCTCTAGTTTTGCTAGGATTGAGCTTTAACTGATGAGCAGTCATCCATGATGAAATTTCTGCTAGACATGCTGAGATCCGATCAGAAGCTGTGGTATCTGAGGGTGGGAAAGAGAAGATAAGTTGTGTATCATCAGCATACAGTAGCAGTGGTAAGAGAACCCATGTGAGGAAATAACTTCACCAAGAGAGTGAGTATACAGGGAGAAAAGAAGAGGACCAAGTACTGAGCCCTGTGGGATGCCAGTGGAGAGTCTGCGTGGAGCAGATGTCACTTCCCTCCATGTTACCTGATATGAGTAGGAATCCAAGCTGATCCTTCCAAGTAGGAAGCAAATCATTACCAAGCTGATCCACAAATCCCAAGACTCCTGAGGGTGGATAAGAGAGTCTTGTGGTTGACCATATCAAACACTGCTGAAAGGTCAAGGAGGATAAGGACGGATGACAGTTTGGCTGATCTAGCAGCATGTACTTTCTCAGAAACATCCAAAAGGGCTGTCTCTGTGGAATGAGCTGCTTTAAAGCCAGACTGGTTGGGATCTCGGAGGTTGTTCTGTGAGAGATTGATTATAGACAATGCGTTCAAGAATTTTTGAAAGAAACGAGAAAAGTGATACCGGTCTGTAGTTACTGATGTCTGATGGATCCAGAGCAGGTTTCTTTAGGATGGGATTAACCCTTGCTCTCTTGAAAGTAATTTAGTAGTAAAGTAGAACCTGACCAGATGCTATGGATCTATTGATAATAGTGGTAATGAAGGGCAGAAGGTCTTGTGAGATGGTCTGGAGCATAGTGGAAGGAAGTGGATCCAATGGGCAGATGGTAGAATTGCAGGACTGGATGAGTTGTAAAATCTCTTCTGCTGCTACAGTTGAGAAATGCGACAACGAAGGTGTAGGGGAATCCATACCCTGAGATGTAAGTGCAGTCGGGGCTGAAGTGAAGGTCTGGCAGATTTCCTCAATCTTCTCCTGGTAGAAAGAAGCAAAGTCTTCTTCAATCAGGGAGAATGAAGAAGGAGGGGCTGGGGGGTTGAGCAAAGAGATGATGTTGTTGTGGAATTTCCGAGGGTCATATGAGGAAGCTTCAAGCTTTTCCTTGTAGAAGGAAGTTTTGGCAGAAGTCACATCTGAGGAGAACTTGGCAATGAGTGTTCGGTAAGAATCAAGCTCTGCATCAAGTTGTGATTTCTTCTACTTTCTCTCAGATGATCTTAGCTCTCTTCGATTGTTGTGCAGCACATCTGAAAGCCAAGGAGCAGAACAAGAAGTGTAGTGGGGTAGCAGTCACATCTGTAGCTGGAGAAGGATGGGTGAAAACCAGGTCCAGGGCATTGCCTCCTTTGTGTGTGGGGATATAGCTGTTGAATGTCAGGGCGAATGAGTCGAGAAGAGTCAGGAGCGAAAAAGATTGAAGCTTGTCAGAGGGGAGGTTGAAGTCACGAAGCACCATCAGAGGGGAGCTATCGGAAGGGAAAACACTAAGCAGTGTGTCCATTTCTTCCAGGAAGTTTCCTAAGGGACCAGGAGGGCGGTAAACAACAATGATGACAAGTTTGATTGGAGAGAAAACTGAAATGGCATGGAATTCAAAAGAGGAGATGGTTAAATGAGACAGGACTAGAGGTGTAAAGCACCATTTCTTTGACAACAATAAACCTGTACCACCACCCCTGCCTGTTTCTCGTGGTGAGTGAGAGAAAGCATAGGCTGAGGACAAAGCAGCTGGTGTAGCAGTGTTCTGTGGGGATATCCAGGTCTCAGCGCAAGAAAATCAAAGGAGTAATGGATAGTTAAAGCAGAGATAAAATAAGCTTTCTTTACAGCAGACTGGCAATTCCAGAGCCCACCTACCACCACTGTTTGAGACTTACACAACAGAGGAGGGTAGATGAGGTTACTGGGATTGTAACCTCTGCTCTGTAGAGAAGAGTGTCTGCGACAGTAGGAATTGAGTACATAGATGGTTTTGAGGCACATATTTGCAGTCAACCAAAAGTGAGAATTAAGGTATGGTAGAATATATCAAAACAGTACTAGACACCTATGTTACAATATGAGAGAGAGAGATACTTACAAACCGCTACAGACGCAATCTAAATGGGTAAGCCCTGCCCACAATTCACACCTTAAGGGAGACTGAAACTACTCCTGATTAATCAGCTGAGAGAACAACAAAGACAAACACTATAAAATCAACAATGGTATAGAATATAACAAAATTCAAATCACACTACTCTAGAACAAAGTGAGTTAAGCAGATACTATACAAAAGTCAGGAACCTACTTTATCAGAAGACAATATATTCAAATGTAGAGAGTTAAAGCAGTAATGATTTTAAAAGGGAATTACTAAACATTTCCAAAGTAAAATTAGCTCATATATATTCTTAGCATAGAGTAAATCATTTCAAAGTGACCTGAGTGAGATTTTTCAACTAACACTTTAAAATTTCCATTTTGTAATGTAAAGTGTACTTCCTGGCACAATAATATTGCCAGATATTGTGATTTTGAACAGGAATTATTAATGAATTCCACAGTAAAGAATTGAGCATAGAGCAGCTCATGCTGAAGTGATGGGAGATTTTTATTTAGTTTTATCAACTTTCAAAAATTGAGGGTTCATGGTGTAGCATCCCGACTGAATAAAGTCTTTAATTTTTTAATGTTGAAAAGCTCATTTAGCTCAGTGAACACACTGCAACAGCAAACAAAAAATGAATTAACCATTTTCTTACAATAATCTTACATACACAACTTTACATGAAATCCACAAAAATGAGCCACTTCCACATTGGTCAATATCACATAATATACTCAACTCAAATACTATCTCTGACAAGTGCTCAACAATTCCATTTAACAAAGATGAAATATAAATCTAAATCTAAATGATCACTGTTATGTATTCTGTGGTTATTATAAAGGTGACATATCGCTAGCACGCTGTATAAACCAATTTAATCAATTTAGAGAGTTCATGCCGTCTATTTTATAACATCAAAATGAACCAGAAAGACATTGCAACAATAAATATGAACCCAAATGAGACTCACACCAACCTTGTGTCTCCTTCAGTCAGGTACTGAACAAACAAAAGTTAAAAAATGTCTTTAAGATGCAAATATTACATTACAGTGATACCCTCACTGTCTCAAAGCAATTTTCCCCATTTAAATTAACTGAAATCCCATTAATCCGTTCCAGCTCGCAAAATTCCACTCCAGTTGTTTTGTTTATGTGTTTAGAATATGAAAAATAAACAGTACCTGTATTTATAAATGACAAATATTGTATAAAAAGATACAGTAATAAAAGAGAATGTTAAAAAAATAAACTGGTTTTACTTTACGGAAGATGCGGACGGAGGTTGAGGGAGGAGTAAACAGGCGAAGGAGTTAGAAGGAGTTACACTTTCACTTTTGTTCACTTACTCGCACTTTTAATCCTACTTTACACTTAAATGGAACTTAACTAAACTTCATTTAGACCGTGGAGAGAGGCAACTAGAAAATAGAATAGACCACCGTATAACAGAACCATTAATCATGCATAGAGTTAAAAATAGGAAAGGAAAATAATAAATGAATAAATGGATAAATAAATAATTAAATAGTTAGAGAGAGAGGGAGAGAGAGAGAAAAATATGTAGAGATTTATGACGTAAACTGGTACAACGAACACAGGTTCCGGCATGGTGGAGTCGGGGTTGGCGGAGGGAGTTTAAATCGCAGCAGCTGCGAAGCGGTAGAAAGCGGCTCAATGAATGAGAATTTAAATGGCCGGGTAATATGGATGTCGTAACCGGATTGGTGCGAGTCGTGGACAGCTGATTAACAGCTGATACACGCTTGACGACGTGGCCTGCCAGAACTAACACGATGCTTGATTTCTCTTAACTTAACTGAACTTAATTGCTACAATTTCTGTTTTCTTTACATTAATGTTGGTTAATTTTCTTCATCGCTTTTCTCTTCACTTGTTTTTGCCTTTTCAGATATCAGCATATCAGATGCGGTGTAGTCGCACAAGTTAAAATTTTTTAACGGATCCAACGCTCAAAACGGATCCGAAAATTACGGATCCGCAGATGGTTGGCACCTCACACAGCGCCTTTGCGACTTTTCATAGGAAGTGAATGACTTCAGGTGTATCGGCCGTCGTTTGTCATGTGCAGTGGGAAGGCGGCTTTAACCGAGTGAGACGCGGGAAGCTGAGGTGGGAAACAGAGCACACGTGGTTGTTGGGGATCTTTGTTTCGGCAGCGGCGGCTCGGATGCTCGTATCTCAAAAATTTGCTCGTGTCTCAAGCCAAAAATATGGTCGAATTACAGCTCGTATCTCAAAAAATTTGTATGTCAAAGCACTCATATCTCGAGGTATCACTGTACTATGTTTTCACTCCTCACTGTTTATTACAACATTAGGTCCCTTTTATTGTCATTTACACATGGGCATATAGTCTTTGGGGAACTGGGATGTTTAGATGATAAGGCATTTCATAATTCATAAAATTTTAAGGCCTATATCACTGTGGAATGTAGTAGAGACTCTGTCAATAATTATTTCAGTTTCCCATAGATATTATAACTCAAAAAACTTTCTAGGGATGAGTCCCATATATTTCCTTTCTTATGGTGGGAACCCTAATCTAAAGTAAGAAATGTTAGACTCTTCTTCTTCTTTCAGCTTTTCCCTTCAGGGGTCGCCACAGCGAATCATCTCTTGCACCAACTAGCTTCATATCCTCATTAATTACATCCATATACCTCCTCTTTGGCCTTCCTCTTTGCCTCCTGCCTGGCAGCTCCATGTCCATCTCCTACCAATATACTCACTTTGAGATGTTCTTTTAAAGGCGCTATAGAAAATAAAGGTTATTATTATTATTACTCTTCCTCACCTGAACATGTCCAAACCATCTTAATCTGGCCTCCCTAACTTTGTCCCCCAAACATCCAACATGAGCTGTCCCTTTGATGTTCTCGTTCCAAATTCTGTCCAATCTTGTCACTTCCAAAGAGAACCTCAATATCTTCAGTTCGGCTACCTCTAGCTCTGACTCCTGTCTCTTCTTCCGTGACACTGTCTCTAAACCATACAGCATGGCCGGACTCACCACTGTCCTGTACACCTTCCCCTTGATTCTCGCTGATATTTTCCTATCACACAGAACTCCTAACACCTTTCTCCACCCATTCCAACCTGCCTGCACTCGCTTCTTTACCTCTTTCCCACTCTCTCCATTACTCTGGACTGTTGACCCCAAGTACTTTAACTCCTGTACCTTCTTCACCTCTTCACCCTGTAACCTTACTGTTCCACTTCCCTCATTTTCATTCACACATGTACTCAGTCTTACTACCACTGACTTTCATTTCTCTTCTCTCCAGCGCAAACCTCCACCTCTCCAGGTTTTCCTCCACCTGCTTCCTGCTCTCGCTACAGATCACAATGTCATCTGCAAACATCATCGTGCAAGGAGACTCCTGTCTGACCTCCTCTGACAACTGGTCCATCACTATACCAAACAGAAAGGGGCTCAGACCCGAACCCTGATGCAGTCCCACCTCCACTTTGAACTCCTCTGTCTGACCTACAGCACACCTCACCACTGTCCTGCTCCTCTCATACATGTCCTGCACCACTCTGACATACTTCTCTGCTTCTCCTGACTTTCTCATACAGTATCACAGCTCTTCTCTTGGCACCCTGTCATACGCTTTCTCCAAGTCTACAAACACACAGTGCAACTCCCTCTGACCATCCCTATACTTCTCCATCAAAATTCTCAGAGCAAAAATTCCATCTGTTGTGCTCTTTCTGGGAATGAAGCCATACTGCTGCTCACAAATTTCCACTACCTTCCTCAACCTGGCTTCCACTACTCTTTCCCACAACTTCATTGTATGGCTCATCAACTTTATCCCCCTATAGTTGCTGCAACTCTGCACGTCACCCTTATTCTTAAAGATCGGCACTAACACACTCCTTCTCCATTCCTCAGGCATCCTCTCACTCTCTAAAACCCTGTTGAACAAACTAGTTAAAAATTCCACTACTTCCTCTCCTAGACACTTCCAGACCTCTACCGGTATGTCGTCAGGACCAACTGCCTTTCCACTTTTCATCCTCTTCAAAGCCTTCCTGACTTCATCCTTTCTAATCTTATCTACTTTCTGTTCCACAGAGTTCACCCCTTCTACTCGTTTTTCCCTCTCATTTTCCTCATTCATCAGCTCCTCAAAGTATTCCTTCCATCTCCTCTGTACACTCTCCTCACTTGTGAGCACCCTTCAATCTCTATCCTTAATAATTCTAACTTGCTGCACATCCTTCCCATCTTGATCCCTCTGCCTAGCTAACCTGTACCTGTAAGTCCTTCTCTCCTTCTCTAGTGTCTAACCTAGTGTACAACTCGTCATATGCCTTCTGCTTGGCCTTAGACACCTCCCTCTTCACTCTGCGCTGTAACTCCTTGTATTCCTGTCTATTCTATTCAGTCCTATCCATGTCCCACTTCTTCTTAGCTAATCTCTTCCTCTGGATACTATCCTGATCTTCATCATTCCACCACCAAGTCTTCTTATCTTCTTTCCTCCTTCCAGATAACACACCGAGTACCTTTCTCCTTGTCTCCCTGATCACTTCTGCTGTAGTTTCCCAGTCATCTGGCAGCACTACCTGACCAGCCAGAGCCTGCCTCAACTTCTGTCTAAATTCCTCACAACATTCCTCCTTTTTCAGCTTCCACCACTTGGTTTTCTTCTCTATCTTTGACCTCTTCATCTGACAGACCATCAGAGTCATCCTACACACCACCATCCTATGCTGTCTGGCTACACTCTCTCCCACTACCACTTTACAGTCACTAATCTCTTTCAGATTGCCTCTTCTGCATAGGATGTAGTCTACCTGTGTTCTCCTACCTCCACTCTTGTAAGTCACTCTATGTTCCTCCCTCTTCTGAAAATAAGTGTTAACCACAGCCATTTCCATCCTCTTAGCAAAGTCCACTACCATCTGTCCTTCAAGGTTCCTTTCCTTAACTCCAAACATGACCTCTTTTCCCCTCACCAACATGTCCATTAAAATCCACTCCTATCACCACTCTCTCACCCGTGGGAATACTCTCCATCACCTCATCTAATTCACTCCAGAATCTCTCTTTCTCAACAACATTCAACATCACCCTTTCAATCTCTAACTTCACCTCCAGAACATTCCTCACAAACCCCTCCTTCAGGACCACACCTACACACCTACCCATTTCTCTTACTATCCACACCATAATAAAACAGCTTGAATCCTGCTCCTATAATACAAGCCTTGCTACCCTTCCACCTGGTCTCCTGTACACACTGTATATCCACCTTCCTTCTCTCCATCATATCAGCTATCTCTCTACCTTTTTATAGGTAGATATGATATTCCTGTCATAGTACCAACATTCAGAGTTCTTCTTCTCTCTCTTTCTGTGCACTCTCCTCCCTACTCTACTTTTTCGACCAACAGTAGCCCAATTTCCACCGGCGCCCTGTACAGATCAACGGCGCCGATGCCGGTCGTTGTTAACCCGGGCCTCGACCGATCCCGTATGAAACTCGTACTGACAAGTTAGATTTGGCAATGTTTTATGCCGGATGCCCTTTCTGACACAACCCTCTATATTTGTAGGGCTTGGGACCGGCACAGAAGTCTCTGGACTGTGACCCCCATGGCTAGATTTAAGACATGTTAGACTAATTAGTTAAGTTGCAGCTCAGCAGCCTGTTGACTTAAAAAAAAAATCACTGCTCAGGTGATCAAAAGCTCCATCATCTAAAGCTCTTTACAGAACCGCAGCAACCCAAATGATCAGAAGCAATTATTTATTTTCTTATTAAAGAAAATAAATTATTTTATTATTCCTAAACTTTTACTATACTCAGTAGTCCAGTGGTCATTTTACACATCGAATGAGAAACTGCTTTGGTCAAAGTCACAAATGATCCCCTGATGGCTGCTGATACTGGTCTCTTAACAATTCTTGTTTTGGAAAATTTTTTATAATAATAATAATAATAATAATAACTATACATATCAACGATTATTATTATTATTATTATTATTATTATTATTATTATTGTTGTAAAAATGTTTTCTCTATTGAGTACAAGTCATTGCAAAGTCAGCTTTTTATGAAAGACCATTTCCACATAACAAATAAAACCTAGTAATTAAGGTCATTTTTCATTACTGCAGTAAACATGGTTCTTTATGTCTGGTACACAGGTGTGTTAAATATACATCAAACATCCAACATAAAACCAGCATTAACTTCCTAATTATTTCAAGACATTAAGATAGGTTAACTTTGTATAGCTGGTTTGTTTGTTTGAGAGACAGGGAATCAGTTATAACCTGCTTCTACATGTTTAATAGCTGCCCTTCAGTATCATTCATTTATTAATGCAGTTTTTATTCCCTAATTTATCTATTTACATTAACTCCACTCTGTATCACCTTCAGGTCAGAACACCCCAAAGTCCATATTACAGTGTGTTCAGTTTCTCTCTAACACTGTAACAGTAGAACAGTTATAGTCACATTTACTTACATTGCTTTACTGGATGCTGTAATCACAGGCATCATCTTCAGAACAACATCTTCTGTTATCTTATCTGTACTGAAATATTTACTCTGGTCAAACTCATCCAGCTCCTGTGCTGATGTCAGTAACATAAACACCAGAGCAGACAGCTGTGAAGAAGAAAGTTCACTTTGTTTTCCAGATTTCAGGTAGTGTTGGATTTCCTCCACTAGAGAATTATCACCCAGTTCATTCAGACAGTGGAACAGATTGATGGATTTCTCTGTAGGAAGATCTTTACGGATCCTCCTTTTGATGTACTGAACTGTTTCCTTTATGCTCTGGGAGCTACTTCCTGTCTTTGTTACTAAAACATGTAAGAGTTTATGATTGGACTCCAGTGAGAGACCCAGAAGAAAGCGAAGGAAAAGATCCAGATGTCCAGTCTGACTTTTTAAAGCCTGATCTACAGCACTCTGTACATCTGAGATTGTATTTTTTTTCATCCACCAGTTAGAACCTTGATTCTGTTTAAGAACATTTCTCTTCTCCTTCATGAAGGTCAGGTGCACATACAGAGCTGCGAGATGCTCCTGAATGCTCAGATGAACAAAGCAGTACACTTTACTCTGGTGAAGCCCAAACTCCTCTCTGAAGATCTGAGTACACACACCTGAGTACACTGCTGCTTCTCTCACATCAATACCACACTCCCTCAGGTCTTCATCATAGAAGATCAGGTTCCCTTTCTTCAGCTGCTGAAAAGCCAGTTGTCCCAGTTTAAGAAGCATTTCTTCATCACTCTTCTGCTTCTTAGAGTATTTTTCTCTTATGATGTTTGTCTGAATGATGAGGAAGTGTGTGTACATTTGAGTCAGAGTCTTGGGGATCTCTCCACTCTCTGCTTCACCCAACATTCTCTCTAGAACAGTGGCTGAAATCCAGCAGAAGACTGGGATGTGACACATGATGTAGAGGCTTCTTAATGACTTCAGGTGTGTGATGATATTATTAGCCAGGCTCTGATCACTGATCCTCTTCCTGAAGTACTCCTCCTTCTGTGGGTCATTGAACCCTCGTACCTCTGTGACTCGATCCACACACTCAGAGGGGATTTGATCAGCTGCTGCAGGTCTGGAGGTGATCCAGATGAGAGCAGAGGGAAGCAGATTCCCTTTGATCAGGTTTATCAGCAGCACAGGCACTGATACTGATTCAGTTACATCACACACTCTCACTGTGTTCTGGAAATCTAGAGGAAAACGACACTCGTCCAATCCGTCAAAAATGAACAGAACCTTTTCCAAACTGAACATTTCTGTTTCTTTTGTTTCCTTAAAAAACACATGAAGGAGCTCCATCAGACTCAGTTTCTGGTCCATCATCAAGTTCAGCTCTCTGAAAGGAAGTGGAAATATGAGGTGGACGTCCTGATTTACTTTCCCTTCAGCCCAGTCCAGAATGAACTTCTGCACAGAGACTGTTTTTCCGATGCCAGCGACTCCCTTTGTCAGCACAGTTCTGATGGGTTTGTCTTGTTCAGATAAAGGCTTAAAGATGTCATTGCATTTGATTGGTGTTTCCTCTGTTGTTCTTCTCCTGGATGCTGCCTCGATCTGTCTCACCTCATGTTCATTATTGACTTCTCCACTGTCTCCCTCTGTGATGTAGAGCTCTGTGTAGATCTCATTCAGGAGTGTTTGGGTTCCCAGGTTTATTATCACTCCATTCAAACACTGAAACTTCTTCATTAGGTTTAATTTGAACTTTTTCTGGAATTCATTTCCAGCAGCATATTCTGGGTCGTGCCTGTGATATGGAGAAGCAGGAAGACACAGGGTTCATTTATTAGACTTAATCATCTGTTTTCAATAATCTAATCACTCTGTAGTATACAGACTATTATTTGGACACTTAAGCCATATTTGAATGCCATCGTATAAATTTTACTGCATTACAAAACAACATGTCATTTGAAGAAAGATACCACAAGCAAACATTCCAATCTAAACATTTAAAAAAAAAAACAGACTTAGCGATTTTTAAAACACATAATAGTGGCTTTATTAAGGCCACAGTTCTAGTGATGTAGTATTTAGTTTGCCCCCTGTTTATCTCGTTAAATTACCCTTTAAGTGTGACTTTAGCATTGACATTAAAAGTCAAGAGACGTTACCTGTGTAGAAGTGAGGAGTCTACAACTTTAAACTCTGGATGATGATCCATAGACTCATGATTCTTCATGGAGCTACAACTGTGTGTTGGTGATTCTGATCTCTTTCTCTGGAGTTTACTGTATAACATTATAGACACTTCTTTAATCATTTATTTACAATCTTTACAGTTTTAACTCACTTGCTAACTGAATGTGGATTTTTACTTAAAATAAACACAATGATTTTTCTGTGCTCAATGGTGAACAACCCCCCCTCCCCCCCACCCCAACATGTGTTAAATATGGAACAATATAAATATTTTAAATATGAATAAATCCTTATTCTAGAACACTGGATGTTTTGAATGTTTAAGGTTATCCAGCTTTTTAGACATATATACAGTTTCGTTTCCTGAACCTGATAACACAACTATTGGTGGCATCTGGTTCACTGGGAAAAAAGGAAGAAATCACAATATAACAGCTTCTCCCATTTCATATTGAAATGACCTTACATTCAATTATTTGATTTGGTCCAAAATCATCACTCTGTTTATTCCCAGAATGCCGTGTCTCACCGGAAGAGAGAGTGACATTAGTAATTAGATCTTCAAACAGTTAATGGTGAGATGTTATACAACAGATTCCTTGAGGTTTTAGTTTTCACTGCATGAATTCAATTCAATTTCAATTCAATTTTTTTGTATAGAGCTTTTAAAAATTCACAGAAGTATTGAAACAGAAAAAAGAAATAAAAATAAGAATATAAATAAATAAATCCATCAATACATACATTTAAAGTTTAAAATTAATTAAAAAATATTAACTTAAAATTTAAGTGACGTGACATACAGCTAAGTGTGGTGATCCATACTCAGAATTCATTCTCTGCATTTAACCCATCCAAAGTGCACACACACAGCAGTGAACACACACACACTGTGAACACACACCTGGAGCAGTGGGCAGCCATTTATGCTGCGGCACCCGGGAAGCAGTAGGGGGGTTCGGTGCCTTGCTCAAGGCAACGAACAAGCTAATGAACAAGCCGGAGGCGACAGCGACAAGGAAAAACTCCCTGAGATGATAAGAGGAAGAAACCTTGAGAGGAACCAGACTCAGAAGTGAACCTCATCCTCATTTGGGTGACACTCTACAGTAAATAGTGTAAATGTAAATAATGTCCTTTCTACAACAGTTTATAATAGTGCAGCCGAGAGCTCCTGAGGAACTAATGGGTCATCATAAACTCTGAGTTCACCACAGACCCAACACTAATTCCTTCATGATTTACTCTCTAACATTATTTTGCTGTGTTCCATCTTCTCTGACCTGGTAATACATATATACTTCTATAACACTTCTGTTATGAATCTCACGTGTTACCTTTATTTTAATACCAGAATTATTCAAACACACCTTGTAGTTTTTGAGATATACTTATTTAAATTTGAGCGTCATTTTCAAGCACTAGGCTTAGAAATACATCTTGGTCTCATCATGTTCTTATCAACCAAATCCTCTGTTGAATGTGTTTGATTCTTTCGAATTTTCATTCCCATGCTACTTGGTTAGAATTTGAAAAGAATCTACTGAGAAGTTTATTTAGGACTTTAGAGAATTATTATGGATTAGCACAGAAGACAGTTTGTTTGAATCCCAGGTCCACCAAGCTACCACTGCTGGTCCCCTGAACAAGGCCATTAACCCTCAATTGCTCAGATTTATAAATGAGGTACATGTAAGTCACTGGGAATAAAGGAGTCTCCCACATGCCATAAATGTAATGTAAATGTAAAGACAGATGCTATTCAGCTAGACTAACACTTTTACGTTCAAACTCTAGATGATTCTTATGACTTAGTTTCCTGTCATTAGCTCAATAATGCTAAGCAGTCGTCTCACCTGCAATGACTGAACACACAGCAACCCCAAAACTACCACATTAACATATGAATTTCACTGTATTACAAAACATGTCAAAGTGCTTTTATATTAAACACACCACAAACACACTTTTCCCCCCAAACACATTTCCAAATAAAAGATTAAATAACAGATTTGCCCCCTGTTTATGTAGTTAAACTTCCCTTTAAATGTGACTTTATCAGTGACATTAACAGTGAGGAGACGTTACCTGTGTAGAAGTGATGAGTCTCCATCTTTAAAGTTCAGAGGAACATCCATAGACTGATCACTCTTCATGGAGATACAGCTGTGTGTTGGTGATTCTGATCTCTTTCTCTTGGGTTTACTGTACAACATTATACACAATCCTTTAGTCATTTATATACAGTGATGATTCGAGATACGAGTGCTCTGACATACGAATTTTTTGAGATACGAGCTGTGATTCGACCGTATTTTTGCCTTGAGATACGAGCAAATTTTTGAGATACGAGCATCCGAGCCACCGCCGCCGAAACAAAGATCCCCAACAACCACGTGTGCTCTGTTTCCCACCTCAGCTTCCTGCGTCTCACTCGGTTAAAGCCGCATTTCCACTGCACACGACAAACGACGGAAGTCATTCATTGTTTTCATGGCTAAAAAAGTTAAAAAACACAGTATAAGACACATTTTACACCATCATGGCTCTCTCCCTCTGCCATGGGCCATGATGGTGTAAAATGTGTCTTATACTGTGTTTTTTTGGGGCTCTCTCCCTCTGCCATGGGCCATGATGGTGTAAAATGTGTCTTATACTGTGTTTTTTTGGGGCTCTCTCCCTCTGCCATGGGCCATGATGGTGTAAAATGTGTCTTATACTGTGTTTTTTTGGGGCTCTCTCCCTCTGCCATGGGCCATGATGGTGTAAAATGTGTCTTATACTGTGTTTTTTTGGGGCTCTCTCCCTCTGCCATGGGCCGTGATGGTGTAAAATGTGTCTTATACTGTGTTTTTTTGGGGCTCTCTCCCTCTGCCATGGGCCATGGTGGTGTAAAATGTGTCTTATACTGTGTTTTTTTGGGGCTCTCTCCCTCTGCCATGGGCCGTGATGGTGTAAAATGTGTCTTATACTGTGTTTTTTTGGGGCTCTCTCCCTCTGCCATGGGCCATGATGGTGTAAAATGTGTCTTATACTGTGTTTTTTTGGGGCTCTCTCCCTCTGCCATGGGCCATGATGGTGTAAAATGTGTCTTATACTGTGTTTTTTTGGGGCTCTCTCCCTCTGCCATGGGCCATGATGGTGTAAAATGTGTCTTATACTGTGTTTTTTTGGGGCTCTCTCCCTCTGCCATGGGCCATGATGGCGCTCCTGTTTCTAGATACACTGATTAATTCGGTATGGGAGAAGATATAAAAGCCCCGCCCACACTGACAATTGATTGGTTGACTTACCGAAACAGGCCAATCAGGATGCTCTCTGTCTTACATGCGCTTAATGAGGCACGCGCACACTAGCACACACAGGCAAGGTCTCTCGCCCGCGAACGTGCTAACCACTAAGCCACCGTGCCCCCCCTGGTTTATGTATTTGAGATTATTTATTTATGTAAAGATTAATTAACTTGTGTAGTCTTAATTCTTACTGTTCACAGTGTGTGTGTTTTAAGGTCTGTGCCGAGTTTTACAGAATTACACAAACCAACCTGAAGAGTACCTTTTTGTCTTCTGATGTATTCTGATGAATATGCACCAAAGATGATCATGTTGTACCGATCACATGGTGGAGCCTATGGAGATGAAATGAAGACCCTCCTAGACCAACTTGATCAAGTAATTATTTAGCAGTTTAAGTATTATTTAGTGTAAAACATATTGTAAAATTTGTACCCTGTGAATGAGCATAATACTGGCCCTTTAAAGGTGTAAGCACTAAACTTTTGGTTGAATATAACATGCATAAAACCTTTTCTGTGTCTTTCAGGCTTCTGATGTGCTTGCTCAAAGAAAAGCTACAGCTCTCAAAGGTCTACCTTTGTTTATGAGGGAAAAGTCTGGAAACTTCCTGAAGTCTTGCCTGGTAAGTGTGTTATCAGTCTGTTATCAGCTTATACTCTCATACCTGAGGTACAGATCCTGTAAAGAGAAAACAGTTTTGTCTGGTGTCTGAAACTAATCTGCTAACTGTTCTATGAGCTAAACCGCAGGGGAAAGAGTAGAATGGAGGAGGCAAAGTGTTGGCAAAAATGTATTTATTGAATAATCCTGGTTGAATACTTATCAGTAATGAGTCTGACAGCACAAATTAAACTATTGGGACACTCCCCTTTAAGAACGGGTTTGACTACTTTAGTAATTTCCATGAGTACAAATCTTAATGTATAAGCATATAATGATATTCTATGGGATCGTGTGCTTCTAATTTTTTAACAGTTCTGACGGGCCCCTTTTCTCTTCTAACATGAAAATGCCTCTGTGTATAAGGCAAGGTTCAAAAAGAATTGCCAGTATGGAAGAACTTGACTGGTCTGCATAAAGCCAAGTCCTAATAAAAGCTGAACACCTTCGATGTGACTTTAAATGCAGACCTTGAGCCAAAAACTCAAACCAAACACCAATGACTTGTACATATGGGTAGTCAATTTAGACACTTCCAAAACTGTTGCAACAGAGATGGAAATACAAATTGTAAATACACGAATTATATTTTCATCTTTGTTACCATAGTTTTGGAATTGTCTTTTTTCTGTTCTAAAGAAGGGTGTCCCAATACTTTTGACTATATAAAGTGTAAGTACAAGTCATTGGTGTTTTTGGTGATGTTTTTGGCTCAAGGTCTGCATTTAAATTCTCACCAGAGCTATTCAGCTGGGATTAAGCCTTTGCTTTCTGCAGACCAGTCAAGTTCTTCCACACAGACTGAATCAGTCATTTATTTTTAAATTTTTCCTTATGCACATTGCTATTTTAGAACAGAAAAAGGTCCTGTTCAAACTCTTGCTAAAAAATTAGAAGCACACAATTCCATCGAATATTATTATATGCTTAAACATTAAGATTTGTACTCATGGAAATGACTAAAGTAGCCAAACCTGTTCATTAGAAGTGGGTGTCCCAATACTTTTGGCAACATGGTGTATATCCAAGCAAACACAATGGAAAATTGCGGCATGTGTGATCTCAAACAATATAAAAATCTCTTTGTGGTCCAGCAGAATTCAATAAATTATGGGTTATAATTCTGTCTTTATGCTGCTTTTTACTGCAGGACACAGACCCAGAAGACACTCATACAAAAGGGATGAAGATGGGGGTCTTAACTGTCATTGAAGATGATGTTGCCAACATCCATTCAAACCCAAATGTAAGGTGTCTGTCTGTAGTTGTAGAGTAACAAGTTGTGCTGGATAATGTGCAAGACTTCCCTACAGCTGTTGCTCTCCTATTTGGCTTGATTTATGCCATCAACATTAGCTATCCTAAAGAACTAAAATACACCTTTGAAACTATTCAGAAAGTGTTTATTGGCCTTGACCCCAGTGCTCTGCAAGTCCAGTCCTTCAAAAACAAATTGTTAAAGTTGAAGTAGCTGCAGTTCATGTGGTTAATCAAACGTGCAAGTTCTGATTTGTTCCTGTTTGTTTTGTAGCTGTATAACAGTGCGACATATACCAAAGTCAGTTTTGAGTTTTAGTGTAAGGTTTTATGACATTCATGTTTTGTTTTTAACAGTGTAATACTTGATTGCTCTAGCACATGTGTTGAAACTCTGCTTGTTTTTTGCTGCAGCATTTTAAGATTGTTATTCTGGCACTTTGAGAACAGTTTCTTTTTTTACTTCAGCACTTTAAAAGGTTTTTTTTTTTTTTTTTTTTTCCCCCAACAGTTTAAAAGCATTTGTGTTGGTTTACTCCAGTTTTTGCCGTTCATGTTGACAGACAATGTGTCGCTTGGCAGAATTGTAAAATAAATATTTTTCTGTAAAAATGACAGTCTTTTTTATTGTGTTTACAGTATGGTTATCTGTTTACAGTATGGTTTGCAATCTCTGTGTTTGATTTTTAATGTGAATGTCATACAGGAATTTGTGGAAGACGTTTTAATGGAATATTTAAAGCTGTACATTAAAAGAAGAAAATTAAGTTGAACCAACTTTAAAAAATGAGGTCATTTGCTGCAAAGCTTTTTTGAGTTTACCAAACTTCAGGGCTTTAGTTCTCCCTGCTCGTTTCTTAAAGTTCACTCAACCCCCTTTTTAACTTTAAACAAACTCATGATGACTAGTAAGATGTACCTACTGAGGAAGGTTAGATGTACCTACTGAGGAAGGTTAGATGTACCTACTGAGGAAGGTTAGATGTACCTACTGAGGAAGGTTAGATGTACCTACTGAGGAAGGTTAGATGTACCTACTGAGGAAGGTTAGATGTACCTACTGAGGAAGGTTAGATGTACCTACTGAGGAAGGTTAGATGTACCTACTGAGGAAGGTTAGATGTACCTACTGAGGAAGGTTAGATGTACCTATTGAGGAAGGTTAGATGTACCTACTGAGGAAGGTTAGATGTACCTACTGAGGAAGGTTAGATGTACCTACTGAGGAAGTTTAGATGTACCTACTGAGGAAGGTTAGATGTACCTACTGAGGAAGGTTAGATGAACTAACCAAGGAAGGTTAGATGTACCTACTGAGGAAGGTTAGATGTACTTACTGAGGAAGGTTAGATGTACTTACTGAGGAAGGTTAGATGTACCTACTGAGGAAGGTTAGATGTACTTACTGAGGAAGGTTAGATGTACCTACTGAGGAAGGTTAGATGTACCTACTGAGGAAGGTTAGATGTACCTACTGAGGAAGGTTAGATGTATCTACTGAGGAAGGTTAGATGTACCTACTGAGGAAGGTTAGATGTACCTACTGAGGAAGGTATACCTTACATAAACTAGCAGTTTCAATCCACTTTCTACAATGATTTGGCATAACTTTAACCACAGAAGTTGAGTAAACTCAAAATTGATTTGCAGCAAATTTACTAAATATTTTAAGTTAACTCAACTTCTTATTTTTTTACAGTGGGAAAAGAAAGCAATGTAATGTCCATCAACACAAGTAAAGAGGATGAACAATGGGTCGAGACAATCCAGATAAACAAGAATGATGTAAAAGTGACACTGGATACAAGTTGCTAAACATATCAGGGAGACTGCAGAGGTCAAGCTGCAAACTTGTTACATATTCTGGACACAAGATGGCGCCATTGGGCAAGAGAGCACTGAATGACTGTCAGCGTAGATATGCACAAATTGAAAAGGAGTTGTTAGCTATCGTTTATGGATGTGAGAAATTTCACCAGTATGTATACGGAGAAATCATGATTGAAAGTGATCACAAGCCATTAGAGAGTATATTTAAGAAGCCGCTATATCAGGCTCCTATGAGATTACAAATAATGATTCTATGACTACAAAGATACAATCTGAAGGTGTTGTACAAACCCAGTAAAGAGCTATACACTGCAGATACGTCGTGCTTATCTCCACGAGCAGAAGGAAAATCTGCTGAAAAGGATCTAGCAGTGAACTGGATTACATCACAACTTCCCATTTCAGAACAGAAACTGGATGCTTTCAAAAAAGCAACAACAGAGGATGCAGAGATGCAAATGTTAAAAAGGCAGTGCTGAATGGATGGGCGAAAGAACGATCTATGATGCCAAGATCAATACAGCCATACTAGACATTTTGAGAGGAAATCAGTCATGAGGATAGTCTGTTATTCAAAGCAAATAAGCTCATTGTTCCAAATCAGCTAAGACAGGAAACGATCAACAAAATACATGAGTCACACCATGAGACATTTTGTACTGGCCAGGTATGTCGACACAAATTGAAGATGCAGTATCCAGATGTGCTACCTGCATTAAAAGCAGGAACAACAATCAAAAAGAGCCATTGTTCAATATGATGTGTCAGGCCGACCTTGGGGAAAAAATAGGTACAGACATTTTTTAACATAATGCTTTGGCATTTCTGTTATGTGTGGACTACTTTTCAAAGTACATTGAGGTAAAACTACTCATGGACACAACAAGCTGTGGAGTCAACAAGGAAATGAAATCCATCTTTGCAAGACATGGAATTGCGGATATAGTAATATCTAACAATGGACCTCAGTATGCAAGTGCTGACGTTTCAGGTTTTGCAGAGGAATAGGGATTCAAGCATGTGACTTTAAGTCCTGGTTATGCACAGTCTAATGGACAAGCCGAGAGAGCAGTGCAAACAGTGAAAAATCTCTTAAAGAAATCACAGGGTAGTCAATGTGATCGGTATATAGCACTACTGGAATACCGCAACACGCCAATGGAAGGGATAGGATTATCACCTGCACAATTACTGATGGGGAGACGTCTCAGGACGAAGCTGCCTACATCATCTGCACTCTTTACCACAGAGACAATGTCGAAACTTAAGAAGAGACAGAAGAAACAGAAGCAGTATTACGACAGGATGGCTAAATACTTACCTAATCTGCAACCTGGAGAAGGAATAAGGATGCAAAAGGGAGATTCATGGAAGCCAGATGTTGTTCTGGAAAAGCATGAACAGCCACGTTCTTTTATAGTAAAGACTCCTGATGGAAAGCTGTTCAGACGAAATCGCAGTCATTTAAGAAAAACAAGAGAAACAGACTCTTCAACATTTGAGAAAAGCGTTGACATGGATACTGATAGTCAGCAGTCGGTTGATGCATCACAAAACAATGCACTTGACAGTAAAGGCATTATAAATGAAAGAAATGGTAATGAAAGCGTAGAGAAAGAGCAAGCTTACCGTAGAAGGTCTGGAAGAATTGTAAGAATACCTAAAAAATACAAAGACTGAGAGTTAATACAATGTATGTGCATTGCTGGATGTGTAATAAGTTGAAATGTAATAGATTCTGAGTATAAATGCATTTGTGGAAATGTGTTGAATAATTTTGTAGTAATGCTGCAAAATTTGGTTGATGAAACTCAAATGTTGTGTTTAAAAGTTTGTGCAGAAGTTCTATGCATCAGTATAAAGGAATATACTTAAAGGTGGGGTGTACGTTGTTTGAGAAATGCTTCAGAAAGCTGAGTCGGGCCGACAAACAAAACAAAAGTGTAGCCAATGAACAGAAAGGGGCGTGTCTTGTCAATATGACGGATAAAAACGAAAAGCGAAAAAAGGCTTATGATAGGGCAAGAAGCAGGACCCATATTAATATAGGATCAGCTTTCCAGCACTGGAGAGAACTGAAGGAGCGGGAAGGCCTGTGATGGGACGCCGAGGTGCTTTTTTCCTTCTCGATAGGTGAGTAACGTTGGTTTTGCTTTGTTACACAGAACTAATATATGCCTTTGTCCTTTGCATGATTATGCTTGTGTGTCATTTTTGCTTGTTTGTTTATCTGCAATCGTATTGTTCTTCACTTCAGCTCTGATAGACACATTTCTTCTCACCTATCGAGAAGGAAAAAAGCAACCTTGGTATCTTAAGTAAAGTTGGTCACATATTCACAGATTCGAATTTCCCGAGTCAATAACTCCTGAGCTAAACGCTGTTACTACACAAATAACACCTCTTCACACATCACTGATGTCCTGATACTGAATTTGGTAACAGTACACTGTACAACTGCTCCAAGTCAAGAGCTCGAGAGTGAGGTAAGCTGATTTTGATGACAGAATTATATACTTGCGCTGTATCTAAGTTTTATCTAAGGTAATGATATTAACATTTATGTACTCATTATTATTAACTGTCACAGGTGATCAGTGCATACATGACCCACACTGTAAAAACCAACAATCAGAGACGAGAAAAGAAAGCACTTCACATCGATTCATTCTAAATGACATGTATATGGGAGGGAAGGGGCTCAAGATTGAAGGTAGGCATGGTTATTTCTCTTGTAAAGCCTTTTTAAG